>NC_136484.1:144559975-144782475 GCF_053919585.1 Euprymna scolopes | reverse complement strand
TATCATCATAAATTTATTGCAACCCAAAAACAAACCTTTTCAAACGAGCTGGGCTATATATATTCACATCTGATTCATGGTAATTTAAGGTAAATCAGATGCGAATATGAATGACCCAGCTCGTTTGGTTGGTTGGTTGTTTTGTTTTACGGCATATCAACCAACCACTTCCCTAGATGAGTTCATAATTAATGGATACTCTAACTTAACAGCTAAATCTGACTCCCAAGATCGCCATGGGCATGGAATATGTGCCTACATTAAAGATGGCTTCCCGTGTGGCAGGGATATCTCTAGAGAAGATCCTAATTTACCCTATATGTGCTTCATCTCTAAAGAAGATCCTAATTTTATATGTGCTTCCGGGTTGCACTTGCTTACACCACTGCATTTATATTTGCCCTCTATCGGCCCCATAACAGCGGAGTTACTATCTTTAAGAGTATATCTGAGAAAAGAGACCACATCCTGTCTACACATCCCTCGGCCAACATTCACATCTGTGGTGACTTCAACGTCCATAACGTGGAATGGCTGACCCATTCAAATAAGACAGACGATGAGGGGAGGTTTTGTCATGATTTTGCCATTGCTTATGACCTCACTCAGATTGTTTGCGAACCCACCCGTGTGCCCGATACTATTGGTCAATATGCAAGCCTCCTAGACCTTTTTCTCTCAACTTCCCCTGAGCTATGTTCATGTTCCGTTCATTCTCCTCTAGGATCCTCCGACCACTCCGTCGTATCAGTTAAGATAAAAATGAAATGTAATAAGTCCCCAGACGTACCCCTCCACCATACTGTATACTGATACTCTATGGCTGACTGGGATAGCTTTCGTACATTCATATCTGATCTACAACTGCTTTCCATGTTTAAAAAGAAAGTGTCCTCTATGGTATCAGATCTGACTGAATGGTTAATTGTAGGCATAGACCGATCCGTACCATCTAAAAAATTCCAACAAAAACCTACCAGCCAGCCATGGTTCTCCCCAGAATGTGCTGCTGCTATCGCACACAGAAATCACTTTTTCCATAACTACCAACGTAATAGATGCACTGAGACTAAAGCTGCTTTCAGGAACGCCAGCAACCACTGTAAAAGAGTAATAAAAAATGCAAGAGAGCTATATGCCCAGTCTGTTAAATCTAAGGTAGCTGATCAGCGGCTTGGTTCCTACCAGTTTTGGCAAATAACAAATAGGATCCTGAACAGAAGTGTGCGTTCTATCCCAACCATTATCAATGGACCAGAGGTCATCTCGTCAGCATCAGACAAGGCCAAACTATTTGCAAAGAACTTTGCAGCTAATTCTACCCTATGCGACGAAGGCCATCAACTCCCCATATTTCCTCCTATAACACAGAACATGCTAGGTAACATACAAATATCTGTGCATGAGGTCGCCAAGCTAATCAAGTACCTCGATTCCAGTAAAGCAACTGGCCCTGACGGCATCCCAATTATAGTGTTAAAAAAGCTTCAACCAGAACTTGCTCCCATACTTACGAAACTGCTTAAGTGTTGCCTTAAGGAGAAGTGCTTTCCGACTCCCTGGAAAAGCTCATCAGTATGCCCTGTATTTAAGAATTCAGGTGATAAGTCATCTCCCTCTCAGTACAGACCAACAAGTCTCCTGTGTGTTATGAGTAAGTTGCTGGAATCCATATTAAATAGATAAATAGTCAACCACCTCAGCCGAAATAACCTTCTTAGTGACACACAATATGGTTTCTGTTCTGCAAGATCTACCGCAGATGTGCTAACGGTTATATCTCACAGGATTAGTGAATCTCTTGACAAAGGCTTCCTTTCCAGGGCAATTGCTCTTGACATATCAAAGGCCTTCGACAAGGTATGGCATAAAGGCCTACTTCACAAGATTTTCAGCTACGGTATAACTGGAAATGTTTTCTCAATCATTAAATCATTTCTCTCCGATAGGCTCATAAGAGTAGTGGTCGATGGACAAAAATCAGAGGCCTGCAATATTAATGCTGGAGTCCCTCAAGGGTCAATCCTGGGCCCAACTCTCTTCCTGATCTACATCAATGATCTCCCAAAACACATACTTAAATCATTCGTTGACATCTATGCTGATGACACGACCATCTACAGCAACACATCAAAGGCTGTAAGTGACAAAGTTCTCTCGGATTCTCTCTCCTTTGATCTCGAGCGCGTGGTTCAGTGGGGGAAGACGTGGTTGATTACCTTTAATGCATCAAAAACCAAACTCCTATCTTTACATCATCAACGCTCTGATCCCCATCTGACATCAATTTAAATGGATGGCTCTCGTCTAGGAGAAGCCCCATGTTTTGACAAGCTTCTGGGTTTGTCCTTTACTCCTGATCTGAAATGGAACACGTACATCAAGTCTGTTGCTAAGGTCACTGGAAAGATGGTGGGATCCTTCTACCGCTCTAGAAGATATCTCACTGCTGATGCAATTCTCTATCTATATAAAAGCCAAGTACGTCCAAGGATGGAATACTGCTGTCATATCTGGGCAGGAGCTGCTAAAAACAGCCTATCCTGCCTTGACAGAGTACAAAATAGACTTCGTGGTTTAATGCCCTTTTTTCTTCCCTGCAACCTCTCTCCCACAGAAGAGGCGTTGAGAGCCTATCCTTGTTTTATCGTTATTTCCATGGCAGGTGCTCGTCTGAACTCCAATCTCTGGTCCTCCCTCGCCAATCTTTCACGGAAAACACCCATCTAGCTGAATCCACTGTCAAAAATTTTCCCCACTCTTTATCTGTGCCTAAATGAAAATGTAGATTCCAGGGAGAAAGCTTCTTTCTTAGAACTGCACGCCTGTGGAACTCTGTTCCGTCTGCCTGCTTCCCACTTAACTACAACCTGGATGTCTTCAAGTCCAACGTAAACAAATTCCTAATGAACCGCCCCCTTAAGTAAACACTTCAATAAATCCCCACACTAACGTACTGTACTTGCAATAACCCTTATCCCTGAGTGGTTTCCGGGCCTTGATAAATCGTGATCACCGTGTAAAAAAAAAAAAAAAAACTTTTCGGGTTATTTAATGCGGAATCCAGTGATTTTGAAGAACAATTTTTTAATAGAGTATATTTGTTTTGTTTTTTAAGTCGGTTTCTATTTAACCCATAGTTGGGACCCTAACAGGTACTACCAGTCTGGGTCAGAGTGGACCTGCGAGCAATGGCAATTAAAGCGTGGCTCCACATTCCCCAAAGCTCGCAAGCTGGGGCCTCACCATTGGATATAGTTTAAGGTCATATCCAGGACCCAGCTCGTTTGAAAAGGTCCGCTTTGGGGTTGAAATAAATTCATAACGAGATTGGGTTAAGTTTGTGTTGTATTCTTTTTTTTTAACCATATATATATATATATATATATATGGAAAGCCGGGTGTGACAATTCATATGACGTGTGGAAAAGTGTTAGGTTGGCGTATACTAGAGAAGAAAAGGGTGAAACGATTTTATTTAAAGAAAGGAGGGGATGAAATTTGCTCAATTCTATGATCAGATCTTTTACATTCAAGATAAAATTTACATATTATAGTAGAGGGCAAAGCTATTTACACAAGGAGTTGCATTGCACTGGTGGCACTATTGCAAAACTCATTTATAGAAGTTCACTAGCAGGGATACCTGACGTTGCCCGAGATTGAATGATGCCCAACGAATGTCTCACACTCCCATACTTTTATTGTTATCAAAATCGGTGAAATCGCCCATTTTTCAATCAAATCGATTGATTGCCTGCTCTAGTTGGAGACCCTTAGTGGTTCCCTGGTAGAAAACTTCACATGCTTCCTCAGATATTTAGTCCACAATACACTCTAGTGTACATTGCACTGTAGAGAACCTACTATTGATTTTATCAAATTATTTTTATATATAACAATTTGAATTAAAGTTTAAAATGAAAAAGTTAAGTATCACGGTTTAATTGTGCTATGAACGGAAACATTTATTTTGAACAATCCCCTGTCATATCAAAGATCCTACTATTGATTTTATGTGCCTGGATTTCTGCTAATATGGTAATAATGACTTAAAGTATTATGCTTTAATTGTGCTTGTAACAGAAACATTCATTTTGAATGCGCCCCTATCATATCAAAGTGTAAGCCCTACAGGGCAGCTTGGGTGTGAGATGCAACCGATGCCGATCCTTGTGGCATTACCTATGTTCTCGTCTCGTGGTCGAGTTCTGTCCCCGCCACTGTGGTCCGCTTGCTGGTTTCACCTTTGATCTGGCTTCAAACTGTCAACTGGGTTGTCTGAAAAATAGACTGCATTCAACAACAGCGTTTTCAAACAAATAAAAAAAGCCAATGCTTGACTGGCTTTTCTTCACATAGAATAATTATTGCTTTCAACTTTACACAACTGGCCTAGTTATGCAAACAGGGGCTGGAGGGTTTTTCTATCGTCAGTATACCGGGAAGAATCAGTTCACAGAGGCGCGTGTATCGGAGAAGTGGGTGCTGCCAAAACGCGTGGCAAAGTGTGTGTTCTGATCTTTACTTCACATTTTACCAATATCGGTCAGTTCCAACCCCCACCTCTCCCAATATGTCCACAAGTGGCCGCCAACCAATCAGTGGCCGCTGCTTTTGTTTCGGGGGGGGGGGTCTAATAATGTCCCACTGTACTCTGAACGCCTGGTCTTATCTAAGAACACTGCCAGGAACATAAAGTACATCTGTGTGAAATTTCAAACAATTTGTTGCAGAGTCTACACACACACACACACACACACACACACACACACACACACACATAGTTCCTTTTATATAATAGTAGGTACATCATCGAACAATTAGAATTTTAGCAAATTTTACAAGGATTTTTTAAGAAGATTCCCAAAACTCTCAGAGAGATGTTAATGAATATAAACGAATTTTATCCTTCTTTACAGTAATTATGCAGTAAGCAGTACTGTTATATATTATACATTTTAACAAGAAATTATTTAGTGTCTCTATTTACAGGACAGCAGGACATAATGGTTTAAGCAAAGGGTAATTATAAGCATTATTAATTGAAGAATTAAACCCTTAGTTATTCCTTGTATTTCTCCCTGTGATAAATTTCTGTAAGAAACAATGGAAAGCAACCGTGTCGTCAGACTCTCTTTTCCTGGCACTAATTAACGTTTTTGTTAATTTTGTAATGTTGCCCTGTCCGTACTGATTACTGGCAGCGAAATAATACCAAAATAACTAATGTCTGAGTCAAAAAGATAAAAAAAAAACTAACATTGATAATTTTGATAATTAGTGTTTTAATCTATGTTTAGTTACAAGAAAGTAAAAAAACTATGGACCCACACATATATTAAGCAGACAGATACACACGCGCGCACACATACACACACACATATAGTTATAGTGTGTAAAAATATAAAAATAATTATTTATAATTATAAAACTCTGTGGACCGTCCGGCGTCCTTGCTTGCTTGCTTACTTGCTTGGATCTTGTCTTCAACGATTTCTCTTCATCTTTTAAAAAAAGGATGATAAGATGACAGGATGATTTATATATGCATTTAAGCCCGGCGTTGTCCGGGTGTTTGGAGGTGTATTTTGAGCAAGAAAAAGTGGTAAATTTTTTAACTGAGTAATTTGGTAGAGACCACAGAGGTCAAATTTTTAAAAACTTTGACCCCTATTATGACTCTTAACATTTATCGTTTCGGGCTCGAATCATTTTATTAAGTTAGATCCATGTCCAATGAACCTATATCTAAAACTTCAAGTGTTTTGACACAAAATTGGCGGAGGAGTTTGGTAGAGTTCTCAAAGGTCAAATCGTTCAACTTTGACTGCTTAACAGCATAATTTTTGGCCAAAAACGGATTACAAAGATTTTCCCAAATCTCAGTACCCTGTATATCAAATTTCCAGTTTTTAGACTGTAAATTGACAGAGTTATTGCGTAGTGAAATGTACACACACAGATACGCAGACACGTTCACTTTTATATATATACTAGCATGGGTGCCCGGCGTTACCCGGGTATGTGGAGATGTATGTTGAGCAAAAAAAAAAAAAAAGAAGTGGTCAATTTATTTAACTTTGACCCCTATTATGACCTCTTAAAATTTATTGTTTTGGGCTCAAATCAAGTTTTTAAGTTAGATCCATGTCCAATAAACCTATATCTAAAATTTTAAGTGTTTAGACCGAAAATTGCCGGAGGAGTTTGGTAGAGTTCTCAAAGGTCAAATCGTTGAACTTTGACCCCTTAATCGCCAAATTTCTGGCTGAAAACCAATCACGTCAATTTTCCCCAAATCTCAGTACCCTGTATATCAAATTTCGAGTCTGTAGACTTAAAATTGACAGAGTTATTGCGTAGGGAAATGTACACACAGACACACAGATACACAGACAGACACTTTCACTTTTATAGATATATATATATATATATATATATATATATATATAGATATATAAATACCTGTTCACATACACTTTTCACAATAAGAATAGAACCCAGAATTAGATAGAATCGAGCAATTGCATCGACAACAGACAACGCCAGATCCAAAGTGAGTTTCGATGTACTGCATCTCATCAGTGACGTGCTCCGACATAGGCGCGAACCCAGGTCGTCACACGCATGAAGTGTGCAATACTGACAACCTAATCATATGGACCACGGCGCAATCTATTGGCTATGCCTCGATTTTTTAAATTCTTATATTTCTATCCAGTTCTACATTCTACGATGTGACAAGCAACGCGTCCTGTACAACTAAGATAGTTACTGCTGGGATGCAGGCGGTAGATATCACATCTACAAACATTAACTGAAATTAGCCGACATGTATGTGAATGGGTATTTATTTTATTTACATACCAGCAGTAACTATTTTAGTTGTATAGGACGCGTTGCTTGTCACATCTTAGAATGTAGAACTGGATAAAAATATAAGAATTTAAAAAATCGAGGCACAGCCACTATGTCGGAGCACGTCACTGATAAGATGCAGTACATCGAACCCCACTGGCGTTGTCCGTTTGTCAATGCAATTGCTCGATTCTATCTAATTCTGGGTTCTATCTTTATCGTGAAAAGTGTATGTGAACGGGTATTTATATATCTATCTATAATCTCCTCTTAATGTCTAATATATATATATATATATATATATATATATATATATATATATATATATATATATATGAGCATATGGGTGTGGCTCTGAAGCTAAAGAATAAGGGTGGAGAGTTGTATGTTTTGGTTTTGATTCTAGCTGATGGCACCCAAATCATATATATATTTGCTTAGTTTTGACCACACTACTATATATAGTATATATGTATAGGTACAATATAATAATCAATAGAGAATTGTCGCTATAATAATAAATATGAAATCTGCATGAATTAAAATATCATATTTAAGCATATCTTATGACTGGGCAATGCCAAGCGGCATGCTAGTATATGTATAAAAGCCACTTTGTTTGTTTGTATATGTGTAAGTTCGTTCCCTATCGAGTCTGAAGTTGCTGGGCCAATTTTTTAAAAAAATTACACAAATGTACTTCATGTATCTGGGAGTGTTCCTAGATAGGGTTTGTATCGAAAACCAATGATTAATAACATCAGATTAAAGAAGGAACAGTTTGATATTGACCAAAATTAAAACCTAAAACAGCCTAACATCACAAGTGGTCTTGGAAAGTTTTATCATCGCACAAGCAGAAAGACCTGGTATATAAAATCAAGAGTAGGTTCTTTGATAAGACACAGGCACATTTGAAATGAATAATTATGTTTAGAGCACAATTAAACCATGATTCTTGACATTTTAAACTATCAATCATAATAAAAAAATAATTTTGTAAAATCAACATTATTCCCTACAGTGCAATATAGACTACGATGTATTGTGGACTAAGTCATTGCAGGAAGGTATGTAAAATTTCCTCCTGGTGGTCCCCAACTAGAGCAGAGAATCAATCGATTTAACTGAAAAATGGGCGATTTCACCGATTTCGATGACAATAAAAGTATGGGAGGGTGGAACATTTATTGAGCCTTATTCAACTCTGGGCAACATTGGGTCTTTCAGCTAGTATATATATATATATATATATATATATATATATATATATATATATAAACTATTCCACACATGTACAAACGTGTGTATATATATATACATATATATATATATATATATATATATATATATATATATATATATATATATCTAAATGAATAATTGCAAAGTTATTTTCCATTCTTCAATACTATATTACCATCAAAACGGGTTGATATCATTTAAATCAATGATACAATGTAGCATTTTGAAATAATGTTTTCGATAAATTTATAGACTTTTTTAGTATCAGCACTTTTATTGATAGTACACAGATAAAACTCTAGTCCCCTTCGAAGTAATCTCCTCCGGCTGCAATGCACTTGTTGTACCGTTCCAGCAACTTCTGGAAGGCCTCATGGAAGTGCTCTTTTGTGAGCATTTCCCTGGCCCTTGCCATAACCTTTTTCATTTCAATTGTCTCATAACGACAGCCTCTAAAGTTTTTCTTGGGCTTAGGGAATAACTAAAAGTCACAGGAAGCAAGGTTTGGACTATAGGGAGGGTGAGGAACTGTCTTGATGCCTATCTTGGTCAAATAGTCTGTGACAATGATGGAGTTGTGGGCGTGTGCATTGTCCTGGTGGAAACACCACTGACACAATTTGAAAAGTGCTGGCCTCTTCCGACAGAATCTCTTTCTAAACTCTCTTTAAACCTCAACATAGTATTCCTTGTTGACTTTCTGTCTAGTGGGAACCTAGTGCAAGTAGATCATGCCCGTGCTGTTAAAAGAAGGGATCATTAAAAGTTTCTGGGTGGATTTGCTTTGTTTGGCCTTCTTGGGTCTGGGAAAGCCAGCATGTTTCCACTGGAAACCCTGTCTCTTGGTCTTTGAGTCGTAGCAGTAGATACAGTAGATTTTAATTAAAAAAAAGCTCGAGTGGTTCAGAGTGAATGTTGTCACAAGTCAAGTCGAACTTCCGTGAGATCATTAATTGTACCTGGAGAAATATCTCTCATATTTTTATTTAAAAGTATTTTTCTTCTAAGGAATATGCGACAAGCTATATAAATAAAATACAACATATGTGTTGTGACCTTGAAGGACGAATAATTCTTAAGACAACACGGTGATATATTTAAAAGAATGATTTACAGAAGTAAAGAAATATTATTTTACAAAAGTCTACGTCCGATACTATGGCTATGATTGCCATCGATGTCTGCTGCAACATTTTATCATGATTCTATTCATAGTCTCTAGAAAAGTCCATCTATTCTCAAAATAGGGAAGATAACTCTAACACCATAACAATAATTTTTGTTTTTCTGTTCACTTCCATACATTATCATACTGCATACACATGGACAAATAATGACCTGGCCAGAGATAGGGTAGTTTTGGAAGTCAATTTCTAAAAAGCCATCCAACAAATGTCAGTATATAAAACCGATCATGATGCTGATAATAGTGATGATGATGATGATGATGATGATGATGATGATGATGGTGATGCTATAGAATAATTATAATTTTGGAAAATCTTCATAAGTTAAACTATTACTATACCAACAAGAATGTAATATTTTCATTGACATTTGTTTGTTTATTGGCAAGACGATGCAAAATCTACTCATCTGAGCCTCACTAAAATTTGCCGAGAAAAAAAATGGCAAATAAAATCCATTATATTTTGGTATGGATCCAAGAATGTTTTTTTTTCACTTTCTTTAACACTGATATTATATTTTTATGTATTTTTTTTCTAATTCTCACACATAATAATGGATACCTCTTAATGTAAAAAATTCTGCTATTTAGAGTGATAGTATTGATGCTGGACATACGGCTTGGTGATATGTGTATAATACGGTAATGTCATAATTTACCTTCCTTGTTGGTGATTATCTCCCCCTGATTAAGAACTCTCTCTAAAGTTATTAAATGATTGCAAACAACAAATAAGGTTTAACTTATTTGCTTGTGAGCCACACCTTGCATATGACTAAGGCTATTTTACAGATATACCCTGTATACTATACATGCTCATGCTTCATGAGAGCACAAGACGTCTGTACTCAAAAGTTATCTCCCTTTCAAAAGGACGTTTTAAAGCATGAGTTATTGACCTTGCAATTTATCTGAATATGGAAAATATTTAGTGAAGAAATGCAACTGAAAGCAACAATAAAATCCTCCAAATTTTCATAGTAATTCTCCCAGTCATAAAATTGTTAAGTAAATCGTTTATATAGTTGATTTCCATAGAATCGTTTTCATCCATTTATTTCTTCATATTTGTGTATTATCACTCATAAACCACTTCGCAAATGTGTCTAGCTTGTCTTCTGTAATAGCCTGCGTTTGGTGAATAATTGTTATAATGTTTTTATCTGGGTATCTAAGAATCTTCTGTATCTCAAGTCTCTGCCTCAGTTTCATTAAAAAGGCAATTTTATGGGTGTGGAGGCTAGTCAGTGCCATGAATGTGTATTCAAATTCAGCATGATTTTCCAAAATCAGGGTTAATCTGTTGTCAGTGGTAGTTGCAGTCGCTTTAGAACCTTACCCATCCTGCAACTTGTTTCTGTTTCAAATCAGGTTACACAAAACCTTTTGTTGTTTCAGGTTTAATTTACGCTTATGTTTAATTTGTTAAAATTCTAATGAGACTTTTTATGTGCTCCTTAATAAAATTAATGTCTTATTCTTTTTAGATTTGTTGATGAATCCATTTTGTAGTCAAACACGTTTTAATGTGCACTACATCTTCACAATTAAAAAATACCGACTGGCTGCTAAACAGTCTTTCAGATCCATTGAGCTACTGGAATATGAAACCCTTCCACACTTTGTATATTTTGCGGTTGGAAAGGTTAGGGTTAGGGTCTCTAGGTTTTGAAATGGTTGCTGACTGCTTCACCTTTACATATTGGATAACAGTGTAAGTATTGTATAGTGTTATGAAGATGAAGGGTCTGTTTGTCTTGTTCTAACCGGGGATTTTCCCTCAATCCTTAAGCTATTGCTGATATGGCATGTCCTCTGTTGGCTGAGGTATGGTGTTGTGTAGTTCTAGGTGGTCCATCCTTCCAAGCTTTGCTTTCTCACCCTTTGAGAAGGGGTTAATTTATTGCTAAAAGCCTTAGACGTTTCTACTTGTTGATGCTGATTGTACTGCCCAGGCAATGTTTGCAGGTCAGAATGCCTTTTCTATAAGGCGGTGACTTTTCAACTCTCATTTTCCCGACCTTGTGTCACATCTTTCTGCCATGGGAGGGACATAAACATCCACTCAGTCAATTTGCCTGTCTCCTCTTGGTTGAGTAACATGTTAAATGTCAGCTTGAGTGTGGTAAGCTCGGCCATAATTTGTCCTCCAACCATACCCCTGTTTACGTATCTTTCCACAGGCAGAAGAGAAAGACACGTTTTTTTTAATGTGGATAAAATCCAGCTTCCGAAAAAGTGGTGCCCTGGATTAGGACAAAAATTGTAAAATTAACCCAGTCTTGAAGGATTTCTCTTTCATTGGTCGCAAACAGAAAATTATTAAATAACCGGGTCTTATAGAGTGATGTGTTATAACTGTTCAACTGTTATTGTATTTGTGTGTTGTATAGTTAGGCAGAGAAATGTCTCATTGTATTTACATTGAAATACGAATTATATGTGATGAATACATAATAAACTATTTTATTTAATTGATCTTAGTCATTTTTAAAAAGATTTTACTGCTTCTTGAAAATTCTATTAAAGAAAATAGGGTTTTATTAATTTATCATGTATAATTTGTATTTCTTTTAATAAAAGATGAAATGCAGTATCAGAACAGATACTGCACTTTTTTCCTAACAACATTTTATTTGGATAAGTGTGTACAAATTCTGAAAATTTGGCCATTCTTTTTGCCTTGTTGAATGAAAAATTTTCCTGTACACTTCTTTGTGCATTTTCTTGACAGTGACCAGCCATAAAGGCTGTCCTGCGGCAGAGTGGAATATTCAGTAACCTGTTCATCTCTAGCTCGTTCTAGATAACTGCTGGGCCAATAAAGTCTTCACATCTCTTTATAATGGGTTCAGATGTCAATAAACATTGTCTGTTGGTTCTATTGTAGATCATTTCTGTTTTTCGACATGAGATGTGTTCAGCTGGTTACAAAGTCCTTCCTTCCATAGTTCAATCGGTTGCATGATTATCATATTCCAATATTTTTAAACACTTTATTAAATGTTGGCAAATTTTGCAAAAAAAAAAAGCAAATCAAAATCCTGACAGCAACACCATGTAAAGTGCGTTTCTCTTTCTTTCTCTCTTTGTGCCTAAAACTGAACAAAACTTCCAGGAGCAATTTTTTTTTTCTAGAACTATCCGTTTGTCGAACACAATACTGCAGGACTGCTTTCCTGCTAGATATAACATAATCGTTTTCGAGTCCAATGTAAACAATTTCTTGTTGAGCTGTTTTAAATAATCCAATTCCACCCAATTTCCACCATTACCGACTATGGCGGTGCTGTTTCACTAGCCACCTGAAATTCATTAGCACTTATCCTCGAGTGGCCTTTGGGCCTTGATAAGTAAATCCCTGAGTAAAGAAAAAAATTAAACAAAGTTTTTGAATAGCTTTGCTATTTGCATGTATGTTTTATTTACATTGGAGCGAGCATCCAAAAGTAACCCCTTACAGAAATAAAACAACTGAGAATAACTAACTTTAATTACTTACTATATAGAACAAGTGATATCTAAAAATATGGAACAAACGTAAGCGATTAAAGCTCTATTAATATCTAGCGAATAAATTGGCTGGATGAATATGAATTTCTAAGAATAAAATAGTTTTGAAAAATAGTAAACATTTGCCAAGAATGGAATTTGTAACAATAACATTCGGGCCGAATAGAAACAATAACAAAATTTGGCCTCATTTCAAAATGTAAGAAATGACCCAATTGGAGTTTGAGGGACAAAGAAATATTTTATGATATTAAGTTAACGACCGATCGAGTTAGGAGGATTTTCAGTTACTACAGTATTTGCTTGGTCATACCATTGTTTCTTCTATGTTCGGGAAGCCAAGAGGACGTTTGTGGCCCAAGATGTAAAAACTATCAAGAACAACTTCTTTTTTTATTTTTTTTTTATTTTTCTTCCTTTGAAGATTGTAATGCTGGGTATGGGGCAGCCAAACCAGCTGCCAACATTGCCCTGCTTTTTTATTGAAACCAACCGAGAGCTCTTTTTAGTATCCTCGCTGTTCCCTTAAGTGCAAGTAAAAGCTATATTTGAAATAACCAAAATATTTCTTGGTGTTGCTTCGCATGCAACGAAGTTGGAAGCATCTTTATTACAAAGTTTCAAGTCAATTACGAACCGCCGGTGAAGTGAGGAGGACTAACATGTTAAAAGAATTGTTTCGCGTAAGTTTATTCGTCTTGTTAATTGAACCTACGTCAAACCTACACACGCATTGATAACTGTGCACATTATATACAACACTATGACGGCTGCATGGTACACCCGTATTTAACATAATCAGTATCAAACAAGGGAGAGAAGTGTTAGCAGTCTGATGAAATTGATAATTTCAACAGAAATGCGACAACATATCAATATATATCCAATCATAAAAGTAATAAGTATGAAAAACAAGTTGTGGAATCATTATGATATTATTGAAAAGAAAGAATAAAAAATGCCATGAAATAATATTTGATATTAAAATTGGCAGCAGAACAAGTTACACATCCAAAATATATTTGATTGGAGAAACTCATATTCAGTCATCATCTAAATTATTAGATTTTTACCAGATACTTATGAAATTATATCAAATTCAATATATATATATATATATATATATATATATATATATATATATATAGGGTGACCCAAAATAAACGGGCTCAAGAAACGGGAACTAATTAGTTGGGGCCCTTTTTTTTGTCGCACACACACACACACACACACACACACACACACACACACACACATATATATATATATTTGTGTGCGTTTCAAAGCCAGAATCAGCCTTTTGACAGTGTAACCAAAGCACGTGAGTGAATCCCTCTACATAGAACTTTAATAATATACTGTGTTAAAAAGAAACACTGATTTAAAGATGTTCTGTCTATGAAATATTACTGTTATCTTTGTTTTAGTTTAGCAGAAAGAAATCCAACAGAGTGCTCAATATAATTCATTAATCAGATCATAATTTGTTTTTTGTTTATTAATTGTGCTACAGAACATCAAATCAACGTGATACCGTCGGTTTCAAACCAGGATAAAAACATTGCTAAAAAAATCCAATGACTGTTTACAACACAAACAAACCCAACAAAGCATTATGTTTTTTGGAGATGATACCTGGCTTAAAACCAATCATCTCTAGCATACGTAATGGATAAATATTTATTTTAGATATATATTTATATTGAATACCTGTTTCACAGCAAGTAAAATTAATTCACCAAACAGTACATAACAGTACATAGTCTTTATAGATAGTATATAGTTCTATACCACTTTATATACCTCCTTAGGACGATTAACATCAATATATTATGCTATTAAATATTCTATATGTCTAGAATCCTTATTCTAATTTTGATGAAAATCCGTTCATTATTTTGATTCTAGAAAATAATCGCTATCTAATAACAGCTCTTTAATAACCTCTCTCTAATAATTACTCCTCATTCATAGCTTTTTAATTCTTTGATAATAGCTTTAATAATGTCTCTTTAGCTTTTTAAAATACTCGCTCTTCAATAACCGTTATTTAATAACCGTTCTTTAATAACCCCCCTTCATCTCTTTTAATAATCACTCTTTAATAATAGCTCTTTAATAATGTTTTCTAATAATCGCTCTGTAGCTCTTTAATAATCACTCTTTATCTCTAATTATTGCTCTTTATCTCTTTAATAATTATTCTTTAATAATTGCTCTTTACCTTTTTATTAATCGCTCTTTAATAATAACTCTTCCGTTTATAAATTTCCTTTTGAAGGAGAATATCAATTATAGCATCTTAATAATCGTAAATTTCTGACGCTTTTCTGAAGCTGGTCGGTTGGCTCTCGCATTGTCGTGGTTTACCAGCTAATTACTCTTATGTTTGTAAGAAAACACACTGGTCGGCAGAGGCAAACACAGAACCCAAAAGCCAACACTCCTGGAAATACAATACGACCACGTGTGCTAAAAAAATAAAAACCGTTTTCAAACAACAAAGAAAAATACATAAAAACTTCATCTTTCATAAACTAAACAGAAACAAATGACTATTATCTCGAACCTAGATTAAAATAGATACAGTTAATAAACACCAAAGACAATTTTAACTGTAAGTAATGTGGTGTGAAATTAATTATAGCCATTCGTTGTTTAGTGACCCTATCATTGGCCGTGGAGAATGTATCAGCAACGGATTCCCATAAAGCTAGTGGCTTTTACAGCAAATCGTTCAGTTCAGCTTGGGAGCTAGGAGAACTCCCATCTCGACTTGACAGAAGTCAGTTTGGTGTTGTCGCCATGGAAAACAGGGACGGCAGAACGCAATACAATCTACACTTTCTACTGCTGCCTGCCTCCTGGATCTCTCCCTCACAGCCTGCCACACTAGTTCCTGCAGCTTCCAGCGACTCCAACTTACTCTTGCAGAGACTCCAGCTCGCTCCTCCAGCAACTCCAGCTTACTCCTGCAGCTCCAGAGCGCCAAGCCACCAGCTACCGGCTTCAGTGCATAATGACGTTCGGCTACTAATTCCTATTTAAAAGATCCAAGAAGCTCAACCTCATGAGACGTTGATTCTTTCTCTGGCTTATTCTGAACCCATTGTCGTACATTTTACTTTTTTCTTAGTAAAAATAAAACACGATACATATCGTCTTTAACTGATCATCTGTGTTTGCTATTGCCATTATGTCTTTGCCTTGTGTCTACTTTATTAGTTGTACGATCGATTTGCACCTACACCGCCTTCCGACGCTCTGCAACAATATCTCTGCTAAAATTTGTTTGCTTATTAAAACAATGTAAGTACAAATCCAACAAATCTAGGTTATCGTTACAAAGCTTTGAATGATTTTAGATATGAGTTGGCAACAATCATTACTATTGAAGACATGAATCAATTTTAAAAATTAGTAAAAAACAATTTATTCTGTTTTACCTACTCATCAGTATCTAAACAAAAGAGATTTTTAATAGACGTTATAAACCTTGTACTGAGGATAATTTTTCTTGACTTCTTTTAAAGGAAACTAGCAAAAGTACCCATCGTTGACTGGGTTCAAAAACAGCCTACAGAAAATGGACTCTGATTTATGAAAGTATGCTCAGTTATGAAAAGGAAGGGTTGTAAAGAGATAGCTTCGAATTTGGGGGTATCAAAACCAAAGCAAAATATGATGAAAGTAAAAATAAAATAGACACACCCCATAATTTATTATACCATACCTATTCACACTGAAACACTTATCGCAATATTCTGTGGATCTATATTAAAAAACCTTGTTAAACTTTGTGACATATTTCCATTTTTTTATATACCATATTTCTCCAAACTGAAACATAATTATCAAAGTATACTTATGCAGATAGATATGAAAAGTCTTTATTAAAGTTTGTGCCTATTTCCATTCTATGGAGGCTAGGCGCGAACGCAGACCCCACAGTTTTATTATACCATCCTTATTTAAGTTAAAACATACTTAATCAAATTATTATTATGTACATCTATATCAAAAACACTTGTAAACTTTTTTTTTTCATTTTTAATTTTTTTATTTCCATACTTTGTGGACCAGGCGCGAACACAGACCCCACAATTTTAATGAACCACCGTTCTGCCAGATCAAACATACCCATTCCTGTGTCTCGATACATCTTCTATCATTATATGTAATCAGTTTTTTAAAGTACTCAACCATATAGGAGCCTATTCGTGACCAGACACACACACCCACACGCACCCACACGCACACACATTCAGCTTTATATTATAGATATGGAGATAGGTCCCCCTCCCACTCTAAGTTCAAGGCCTGAAATAAATATCGTTTGCATTTGCATGTAAAAAATTTGTTGATTTAAAAGAGGCTTTTGAGTTAGAAAGGATTCTCACGCCTAAAAGTAATTTGAACTTGACTGAATGTAAGGAGCCGCTGTTAATCAGGGACCAGATTTATATTGGCATACTAAGTAAGGAGTTGTGCAATGAGATTTTTATTTACATAACATTTATTTGAAAGACAAAGTAACTCAGTTTAAATGTAAAAATTTATTTACGTTTGGTGGGCCAATTTAAAAATGTTCTTTTCACTCCAAACAAGGCATATTACCACTTGGACATAAGGGGCTGCTATTTGGAATCATGTCTAACAGTAGATTGGGGGGGGGGTGCAACGAGATTCCTGTTCACATTACATTTAAACTTTTGCATATCAGTACATTCAGTGGAGCAGGAAACAGGGATGGAATTCCAAAGTTTAGCAGTTCAAATGAAAAAAAATATTAGAATAAAAGGCTTTCCAACATCTAGGCACCTCAATAGTGAAGGAGTGGGATATTTCTGATTGTTGGATTGGTCAGGAGTATGTACGTTGATAGGGCACAAGTGCTATGAGGTCATCAGAGAACATTCCATTAAACAAGGATTCAACATTGCAGTGATGGGAGAGAGGTTAGAGCTTGCCAATAGTGCAGCATTTATTAGATTCGAGACTCTATTTTGGGCCCTGTCTAAAAGAAAGAGACTAGCTGTAGTTGCACCAGACCAGCAACAATACTCTATGCATGGGCGAATGGTGGCTGTGTAGAGGTATAGGATACTCTCAAGTGTAAGTAATTTTCTAGCCTAGAAAACCCATGTTCTTTGCAGCCGCCTTGATAATGTCATCAATTATATTCTGACTTGTGTTTCTTGCATATGCTAAGTCAAGGCCTTTGAATGATGGCCTCTCCTTTGCCGGGCCACATGCAGCTCGCAGGCTGTAGTTTGTCTACATTTGTTATAAAACCTGAGACTGTACTGATAAACTGTGACAGAGTCTAATGAGTGGACAATTTTCACACATATATCTTGGAGGCGTTACTTTCATTTAACAATGGTACCAAACAGATATGCAAACTTACAACACAACGGGGTTTTTTTTTTCTCTCCAAACATTTATCTTTGGCATTTCACACCAAGCCAGTCTAAATGACCAGTCTTTGTGGTAATATTTTTCAAGTCAAGATTGTAACAATATTCTCCAAGCGGTGAAAGATGGCATTTTGTTTCCTCTTTTATTAAACGTGAGATGTCAGCATGGAGAACCTCATAGCCTTTTTGTTTTGTTTTTTTGGGTAAATTAACCTCAAGTAGATTGAGTAATATTTAGTTGATGTTTCGAAATTTATCATGGCTGACTTTCAATCTTCTGTTTTGGTATTTGTGATTTCAAGTGAATATTGAAGAAAACTCTACAGATTGGTGGCATTTCATTGAATTGATTTCAAAACTAATGTCAGCCATATTGGAAAGTAGGTTCAGTCTTGACTTGCCTTCAAGATCTTTGTCATGTCGGTGTTGGCTGTAATCTCTTTAATTTCATATGGATTGTTTTTTTGTTTTTTTTTTTGTTTTTTTTTTTCATGAATCCACTTCATTCGATTAATACTCAACCAACCACTCTTATTTTGTATATTATTTTATGTCTCAACTTTTAACAAAGTTTTGCAAACTTCTTTAAAAAAATGAATTTATTTTATAGTTAGGTTTCTAACTTAAATTGCTTTTGACATTATTGACTTAAGTACCCGAAAGTTAGAGAAAGCCAGGGAAGAATTTGTAATATTTTTGTTTATCCAAATAACTGACATAGTACACAATCAGTTCAGTCAGAAATGCTATACTACATTGAAAAGAGGAGGAGGATCATTTATTGCTATCGAAAGGTAAAAATATGTGTTTTAAGAAAGAGATCAATTGTTACTATAGAATGGTAAATGTATGTGTGAAATGGTTGGGGGGTGTCATTTATTGTCATAGAAATGTATAAGGTATGTGTAAAAAATGTTAATTTAATGATATTTCTGTGCTGGGATAGTGAAGGAATTTAAGAAAAATGAACTGCACAGAAAAGAGCTTACCACTGATCATTCCATTCTTACATAAATAAAGTAATAGGATCATAGAAATGTTCCAATCACGACTAAAATAAAATAGAATATACTTATACTTGCTTCTAAATGTAAAGCAAAGTATTGGATAGATACTAATTAATAAAACAATAATTTAAATTTTAGTTTGGATTATCTCGTAGGTCAATTCTATGCACGTACACACACACATATAGTTAATATCTCGTATCAGTACAAAAATAGATCGCAGAACTCAAATATAGGGCTAGAGCATGATATATATTTTATATATATGCTAGCAGGCTGCCTGGTGTTGACCGGTCGTTGTATTAAATGCTAGCTTTTTTTTTTTTTTTTTTTTCTCGTCCATAAATGTTTATCTACCAAGTTGATCTTAAATATTGTATAATCAATCCATTATATTATCATTTTCAGTCCCCCACCCCTAATTTCTGGCTCCCATCTTATCTCGCAATTACTTATAACGTCACCAACTAACTTCGGAAGAACCCCCCCCCCCCATCCGATTTTGTTTTATATCATAAGTTGCTTAAAACGTGATTAGTTAAAGTTCAGAATAAAATCACGCTTTCTCTTAACGGTTAATTTAAAAAAAAAAAAAAAAAATCTTCTGAACGCTATTAAAAGTTAAATTCTTCACTAGTTTGGAGACGGAATGCGTTGTTGTGATAAGTGATTTTTTTCTCTACTAATTCGCACTTTTTATTTTAAGATTCAAATATTAATAACTACATTTTATTTCAGTATTTAATTTATGTATTTCTGTTGTATTAAATGCTAGCTTTTTTTTTTTTTTTTTTCTCGTCCATAAATGTTTATCTACCAAGTTGATCTTAAATATTGTATAATCAATCCATTATATTATCATTTTCAGTCCCCCACCCCTAATTTCTGGCTCCCATCTTATCTCGCAATTACTTATAACGTCACCAACTAACTTCGGAAGAACCCCCCCCCCCATCCGATTTTGTTTTATATCATAAGTTGCTTAAAACGTGATTAGTTAAAGTTCAGAATAAAATCACGCTTTCTCTTAACGGTTAATTTAAAAAAAAAAAAAAAAAATCTTCTGAACGCTATTAAAAGTTAAATTCTTCACTAGTTTGGAGACGGAATGCGTTGTTGTGATAAGTGATTTTTTTCTCTACTAATTCGCACTTTTTATTTTAAGATTCAAATATTAATAACTACATTTTATTTCAGTATTTAATTTATGTATTTCTGTTGTATTAAATGCTAGCTTCTTTTTTTTTTTTTTTTTTTTTTTCTCTCGTCCATAAATGTTTATTTATCTACCGAGTTGATTGCAAAAATAGATTACCTAATTGTACTCATTTTTAGTTCGTGGGAGGGGAATCTATCACCATACTTTCCCTTAAACAGGTCCGTTGGACTTTTATTAAGTACAATACTTAATAGTTATTTTTTATTTATTTATTTATTTATTTTTTTTTTTTTTTTAATGGAGAGTAGAAAACGCATTGTGGATGCGTTATCGGCAGCTCCTGTTACTCTCGCTTCTTCTTATTTGTCCCTCAGTCCTCATTTTTTAAATGAGTGATTTTTCTGACAAAGGGAGAAGAAAAAGCTGTTTTCTAGGTTGGCAGTATTTTTGCGCGAACAGTTGGCAGAGTTGGTGGAAATTTTCTGTTTCTATGTCTATCCTTGTAGCCATGTCACTAGTAAGGGTGCTGGAGGTAAACGTTTTGTCTGGGCTGACGTTATCCGCCTGATAGTCAGGGACCCGAACCTTGGATTAACCACTAAGGAGGCTGTCCTATCAGCAGGTGCAAAGTACTGGGGCTGCTGTATTGCCATTTGGTGAATGGAATCTGGACCATGCAGTAGCTTCTGGTGGGGCCTCTCGATGCCATACTAGTGGGTAATTGTTACGGCTTTACCTTATCATGTGGTACAAAAAAAAAAAAAAAAAATTCTTCGTTTCTTTTTCTCTCTTAGTTTCCCCTCTCTGTCCTGCTCTAAGTAAATCTGTCGACCTAGTCCACAAATTCCAAAATTTCATCATGACAAGTTTCAAGAAAAAATACACGATTAAACCCGGTTCTCCAACTTCCAACGTAGACCCCTACTACCATGTCTCCTTCTCCAACATCAGGGGTCTACGTTCTAACCTTCCAGAGGTTGAAACCCAATTACAGGAGACTAAACCAGACCTTTTATTTTTAAGTGAAACTGGCATTGGACAGGCTATTTCCCTAGATGAGTTTGCAATTACAGGATACTCTAACTTAACTTCTAAATCTGACCCCCAAGATCGCCATGGGCATGGAATATGTGCCTATATTAAAGATAGCTTTCCATGTGGGAGGGACATCTCCAGGGAAGATCCTAACTTACCCTATATGTGCTTCCGGGTTGCTTTAGCTCACACTACTGCATTTATATTTACTCTCTATCGCCCCCACAACAGCGGAGTTACTATCTTTCAAAGCATATCTGAGAAAATTGACCAAGTCCTTTCTACTTATCCTTCAGCTAACATTCACATATGTGGAGACTTCAATGTTCACAACGTCGAATGGTTGACCCACTCAAACAAGACCGATGATGAGGGGAGGTTCTGTCATGATTTCTCCATTGCCTATGACCTCACTCAGATTGTTCAGGAACCTACCCGTGTGCCCGATAATGACGGCCAGTATGCGAGCCTACTAGACCTTTTTCTCACAACTTGCCCTGAACTATGTTCAGTTTCTGTTCTGTCGCCTCTTGGATCTTCCAACCACTCTGTTGTATCAATTAAGATAAAAATGAAATGTAATAAGTCCCCAGACGTACCACTTCATCGTACAGTATATCGATACACTAAGGCTGACTGGGATAGCTTCCGTACATTTATATCTGATCTACCTCTGCATTCCATGTTTAAAAAGGATGTTTCCTCTATAGTATTAGACCTAACTGAATGGTTAATTGTAGGTATTGACCATTTCATACCCTCTAAAAAGTTTCAGCAAAAACCTAACAGCCAGCCATGGTTCTCTCCAGAATGTGCTGCTGCCATTGCGCACAGAAATCACTTTTTCCACTGCTTCAAACGTAATAGATGTATGGAAACTAAAGCCGTTTTCAGGACTGCCAGCAACCATTGTAAGAAAGTAATAAGGAACGCAAGAGAGTTGTATGCTCAATCTGTTAAGTCCAAAGTAGCTGAGCAGCGGCTTGGTTCCCACCAGTTTTGGCAAATAGCAAACAGAATCCTGAACAGAAGCGTGTGCTCCATCCCAACTATTATCAATGGACCTGAGGTAATCTCGTCAGCATCAGACAAAGCCAAACTCTTTGTCAAGAACTTTGCAGCTAATTCTACCCTTTGCGACCAAGACCGCCAACCCCCAATATTTCCTCCTGTATCAGAAAACACGCTATGTGATATACGTATATCTGTACGTGATGTTGCCAAGCTAATCAAAAACCTTGATTCCAGTAAAGCAACTGGCCCTGATGGTATTCCAATTATAGTACTCAAAAAACTTCAACCTGAACTAGCGCCCATACTTACAAAACTGTTTAAACGTTGTCTTAAGGAGAATAGTTTCCCATCTCCCTGGAAAATCTCATCAGTATGCCCTGTATTTAAGAATTCAGGTGATCGCTCATCCCCCTCTCAGTACAGGCCAATAAGTCTCCTGTGCGTCATGAGTAAGTTGCTAGAATCTGTGTTAAATACAGAAGTAATCAAACATCTCAACAAAAATAACCTTCTTAGTGACACTCAATATGGTTTCCGTTCTGCTAGATCTACAGCAGATGTCCTTACAGTTATATCGCATAGGATTAGCAAATCTCTCGACGGTGGCAATCTTTCTAGGGCAATTGCTCTTGACATATCTAAAGCCTTTGATAGGGTATGGCATAAAGGTTTACTTCATAAGATCGCTAGCTATGGTATAGCTGGAAAAGTCTTCTCAATTATTAAATCATTTCTTTCTGATAGGTTCATAAGAGTAGTAGTTGAGGGGCAAAAATCAGAAGCTCACAGTATTAATGCCGGTGTCCCTCAGGGATCCATCCTGGGCCCAACTCTTTTCCTGATCTACATTAATGATCTTCCAAATCATATCCTTACATCATTTGTAGACATTTATGCTGACGACACTACCATTTATGGTACCACATCTAAGACAGTAAACGAGCAAGTACTCTCCAATTCTCTCTCCTCTGATCTTGAGCATGTAGTACAATGGGGAAAGGAGTGGCTGGTTACTTTTAATGCATCTAAAACCAAGCTTCTCTCTTTACATCATCAACATTTTAATCCACATTTGTCATCAATTGAAATGAATGGCTCTCGTCTTCAGGAGGCCTCAAGTTTTGACAAGCTTCTGGGCTTGACCATTACTCCTGATCTTAAATGGAACACGTATATCAAATCTGTTGCCAAGGCCGCTGGAAAAATGGTGGGATCTTTCTATCGATCCAGTAGATATCTCACTGCTGATGCTATTCTCTATCTATATAAGAGCCAGGTACGTCCAAGGATGGAATACTGTTGCCACATCTGGGCAGGAGCTGCTAGAAAGGACTTGTCCTGCCTTGATAGAGTTCAAAATAGACTTCGTAGCCTCGTAGGAGATGTCCTTTTCTCCTCCTTACAACCTCTATCTCACAGAAGAGATGTTGCGAGTTTGTCTCTGATGTATCGTTATTTTCATGGAAAGTGTTCAACTGAGCTTCAATCTATGGTCCCCCCTCGCCAAACTTTCACAAGAAACACTCGTCTAGCTGTAAACACTATCAATAATTTCCCCCACTCTTTATCTGTGCCTAAACCTAAACATAGATTCCATGAACAAAGCTTCTTTCTTAGAACTGCACGCCTGTGGAATTGTCTTCCGTTTTCCTGCTTTCCGGCTGACTACAATATGGTTGTGTTCAAGTCTAAGGTAAATAAGTTCTTGATGAGCCGTTCCATATAAGTTATTAAATTTACCAAATTTTCATTACTAATGATTACTATACTGACCAACTTCTACTGTACACTCTTTAACCCTTATCCTTGAGTGGCCTCTGGGCCTTAATAATGTGGTGATGCCTTTGTAAAAAAAAAAAATAAATAAATAAAAAAAAATATGCATAAATACTATATTTAAATTCATACAGAAACTGAGACGTGCATGCAAGAACTATGTTTTTTCTCATGAGTTCACTTCTTGTAAGTAAAAACAAAAAAGTACTCGAATTAAGATCAAAACCAAAACTTAAAGACAGTGAGTCAAGTACGATAACCATTAGGCTAGCTTGACACGACCTTTAAAAAGTGTTTTTTAATCTGCTTCTTCTCAACATAAGGAATCTGTTATGTGAATGATTCATGCATGCACATTCATGAAACAGTTGGCAATGAAATAATCCCCCCACTTAACAATTTTTCAATTTTGACCTCGTAACAGCCTGTTTTCCTAGATGAATACCGATTATAACGTTTTCCTCATGTCTGAATATGCTATATACCAAATTTCAAGTTTGTAGATTAACAATTCGTTGAGTTTATAGATTGAGAAGTGTCTTCTCACACACACACATACAGATTCTCACTTTTATAGATATTTAGATAGATCGAGGTATTTGACAATGAATCTGTTCTTGTGGTTTTTACTTCGTTTTGATTTTTGATGGAAATTGAATATTTTGGGGATATTGTTGTTGATTTGTGTTTGTTGCTGGATAAAGATTCTAATGATGATTCGGTGTTTTAAAAATTTTATGTTTCATTGTATGACTTAAAACAGCTGTAAACATATACATTTGTATGTGCTTGTAGGGAAAATCGTAGCTTACGTGACTAGCATGGGTGTCGTGTTAATTCGCTTAAGAAAGAAAAAAGGCTAACATGGTGACATCGCTTTTGTATTTGACGATCATGTGTAACAAAAATTCTATGCAAATTAGTTTATGCAACATGCATAAAAGAAAGGGGTAAAAGGAACGACCGGCGAATTGAAAGACAACATGCTATGCAAACGGACGTGTGTATTATCAAGATTATTGAAGCTGACTCAAAGGTTGTAGGCGGGACAGAACACAACTTTGAAACTCCACTAAAATCAATGTTCAAACTAGAGAAAGTTGATTTTATTAGTGCTCCAGAGGCCCCCTTATGTAGATTTTCAAACTAGAGTGCTCTTTATTTAGAATATTATTTACATCCTCAAACACACACACACACACACACACGCACACATATCAGCAATTAATAATTCAAAGTGATTGACATGCCACAAAACACACACCACCAACCAATCAATAAATTGTTTCAATTTTATGTTTTAAGTAACCAACATTGGTTAATAAAACATCCAAACTAACTGATGAATTGTTTTCAATATTTACTTTGTTTTAGCATTAAATTATCAAAAAATTATTGATACACCATAAAACACAAAACGCCAATGAATCATTTTGAATGGATATCTTGCTGTGGTATTAAATAACCTTCCAAAAGTGTTGATATGTCATAAAACAAACAAATCAAACCAAACATTGTACAAATTTGATTTTGTTTTCATTTCGTTTTATTTTTATTTTCTGGGGGGGGGGGATAATTCAATCGTTTGTGGTACTTATAAGCATTACGTATACAAGAATTAGAGTGGAATTACATATACCTCCCCTCTGAGGGATTGTCTAATGTCTCACAAGTCGCAATTAATTAAAATACATGTACGTTCATAACATACTCTGCTGTCTATTCGTTCATTACTTATGATTCTATCCGACTGACGAAATTCTGACTGTGAACAAGTTCATTCATTACTTGGAGAAAAGATAACAGTTGAAGACAAGAAAAGATTCATTCGCTTTGGATCGTTTGTTCTCACTCACTAATCGGTGAATCAAGGAGTGAAAGAAAAAGAAAGAGAGAGAGGGGGGTAATTATTGAATAATTGCATCTTAACAGGATATTTCTCAGCATACATATTCGCACCATAAAGCTTCTGATTGAAATGCTACTTCTCCGTGCCCCTCCGTCTTAGGACCATGTGACGTCACGTACACTTCAATCAATTCCCACAGTGATTTGAGCTGATATCAGAGTTAACAAAATTGACCCCAAGCGTACCTCCATTCACTGTCATTCCCAACTAAGAAAATAATACTCGCTCAATGTTTAACCAATTTTATATGCAAGAAGTGTAAGATGATGAAGATGGCTGAGGACTCAGATGGGAATAAAATATATTTGAATGATGAAACTGTTGAGGTTATCAAGAAGTTTTGTTACAAGATGAATTTGACCTAATGGTGTGTGATTTTGTTTATTCAGCTAATGTTGGCAGATTTCAAGCATGCTTTTCGTAGGTTTACATGCGTAATACTAAATGGATTTCAACTCAAAATGATTCCTCATGTAATAATATACATGAAAAACAATAACATAAAACCATGTTAAATGGCGATATGGAATTTTTTCTCGCATTCTGATCTGACTACTATTTTTAACATTGGCCTTTTTTCAATCATGGGGATAGGCAAAACATCAAATTGCCAAATAGATTCCAGGGTTTGGATTGTTTGACTTAAACTTTTCCAGTATTAAATAATCCAAAAAGTGTCATTTTCTTTATTTGTCAAGTCCTGGGGGATTCTCTAGGATAAAGGTTAATAAGTGTAGGTCGAGAATGAGACAACATGATCAGTAATGGTGGAACTTGAATAAGATTTGATTATTTAAGAGGATGGCTCAACAAGAATGTATTTACATTAGATTTGAAAATGACCATATTATTGTTAGCTGAGAAGCAGTCCCACGATATTATGTTCCACATAAGGATTTTATAGTAAAATAAGCAAACATCAAACTCCCAAACAGATTCCAGGCTTTAGTTAGTTGAAAGCAGTCCCACAGTATCGTGTTCCACAGACGGATTTTATCATGAAACAAGCAAACCAAACCAAACTGCATACGAATTTGATTTTTGTTTTGAGAAAACAATGCAAAATCTAAAAATAAAGAAAAGAAATTCCTATTACTTCTCAAAAGGAATCGCTTATTAGATTTTCGAGTAGAATAGCAGCCCTTTCAGCAAACATATTGTGCTGTGAGGGTGAAACGGAGGGAATCTGAGATGTAAGTGGCTTTATTTCCAGATACTGATTTCTTTCTTTCCTTTCTCATCGTAACAGTTCGATATTATTTTAGACAAATAACTTTCAATTTGTCTCATCTCGAGCAAATAAATTGCTTTTATAAATGCGCCACATTGAAATCATACGAATCTTTTTCTGAATGCTTATAAAAATGATTAAAACAAATAAAGATTATCAGAAAATTATAGATTTGTTGATTTTGTTATTCAAGTGTGAAATTATTTCACTTTTTGTTTTCTATCTTTCAAATTATTACTGGCCTCCCTTATTTTCACTGAAAGTCTTTCATTTTATTTGGTAAAGTTTATTCTTGTAAGTAGCAAGGTGATCTAATGATGTCAGGGAATTTCAAAACACTCTCGCATATCAGATAACGTAAAGAATTGTAACAAATCCGATATTAAAGCCACATTCAAGTTTTTACTTTTTCAATAAATGAAGAATGATATAAATCAAATATTTCGATTGATAACCGACCATTTTCCGCGAATTATAGACATTTTGTTTCGTTTTTTTTTTTTTTTTACTCATTGTTGAGCTTTATCGACAAATGCCGATAAGAACTGAGTTATCCTGTTGTCAAATGGAGACAGCTATAAATGTGTTATTATAAATGTAGAGATTATGCTGACTTGTGTGTGTATTTGTAATGCATCCAGTACCTATACATTTAAAAAACATCACAAAGAAATTTTAAATCAAATTCGATAATCAATAAAAAGAATAAGAAAAATTTACAGAAGGTAAGCCAGATATAAAATATTTGATTCATATTGTTTATATTTATTGAAAAAAATCTCTTGGCACCGAATTTGGCTTAAAAATGATTTATGTTTACATAAATAATTATTTGATAACATAAGAAAAATAATGTATATTTCTCCATCGAAACTTATTTTGGAAAATTTATTTTATAAAAAACAAGGTCATCATATCGTATGAATTTGAAGATTCTAATGTTGGCATTGGTTTCCCTGATATTTTTCTAGTCAGAATTATTTCAAGAAAGACATAAGGTATTTACAGTGAAGATTACTTTTGTGGAATACACTGGATTTGAACTTTGGACACCCAAGTCGTCAGTCTATGTCATTAACCACTGAATAACCGTCATCTCCCAGTAGCAAGGTGATCTAATAATATCAGGGAATTTTAAAACACATACATTCATTTCTCTTTTTCTCTCTCTCTCTCTCTCTCTCTCACACACACACACACACACACACACACACACACACACACACACACACACACACACACACACACGCTTTCTCTTTCTCTCTCTCTTTTGTCTTTCTCTTTCTATAAAATAAATTATCATCTGATAATAATAAAAGCCAATGTGTATTTTTTCATAAAAGGAAATTTATATTGGAAAGAGGAAGCAGCTCATCATGAAGGAAGCTGAAGTCTTGTTGTATAGATAACATGTAGCAGTAGTTCATCCCCTCTTTTTTATTTTTGTTGTTGTGCATTTGTCACATTTCAATCAAATAAATTGCTTTTATAAATTGAAATAATACCAATCTTTTTTTAATGTGATGATTAGCCTTTCTGTGTTCTGTATTTTACTCATTCTTTTTTGTGTGTCATTCACACAATTTTCTATACTAACTATCCTCTTCCTGCGTTTTCTTGGTCAGTATTATCCTTTGGGTGTAGTACATTGTGCATGATCATTGATTTCTTAGTCTTCTGGTTGAGATAACTCAGTTCAGCTTTGGTCCAGTCTATGAACGGTTCGGAGATTCTTACTAGTGATACAGCCCATTTATTAGGTTCCTAGTATATAATTTAGTAATAGGAGTTTTTTGTTCTTAGGTATTCCTTTTCATTATCATCACCATCATCATCATCATCATCATCATCACCATCACCATCATTATCACTGTTCTTCTTTATTTTTTCTTGAAGTAAAGTGAGTCATTTCATTACTTTTTATCAAATTATTATTATTATTATTATTATTATTATTATTATTATTATGCTACTACTACTACTACTACTACTACTACTAATAATAATAATAATAATAATAAGAAGAAGAAGAAGAAGAAGAAGAAGAAGAAAAAAAAAACACTGGAACGGGAACGATCCCAAGCAATTACAGACCGATAACCTGCTTACCAACTATGTGGAAAATTTAAACTGCATAACTGAGTGAACAGATTTACTACTCCCTTAACATTGGTGGATTACTGCCCGAAAAACAAAAAGGATGTTGGAAAGGAAAAAGAGAAACACATGACTTATACATTGATCAAAAGATTTTGGCAGAGGTAAAAAAAACAAAGAAAAGGAACATAGCCATTGCATGGACTGATTATAAGAAAGCCTACAACAGAATCTGCATGCCTAAGATATTCGGCAAGATTATTAATATAATTAAGTTAGCAATGGAAAAATAGAGACTGAAACTAACAGCTGGAAGGCAACACTTGACTGATATAAGAATAAAGAGTGGCATCTTCCAAAAACATTCACTATCATCACTACTGTTTATCATAGCCATGATGCCACTCAACTACATACTTAGAAAATGTAATGCCGAATACTAGTTTACAGACAGAAGAATGAATAAACCACCACATGTATATGGATGACCTGAAGCTGTTTGCTAAAAGCAAAAAGGAAACTGGAGAAACTGATAAACACAACCAGAATATTCAGCCATGGCATTGGAATGGAATTTGGAATGGAAAAGTGTGCACTACTAAGGATGAAAACGTGGAAAACTAAAGACATCAGAAGACATGGAACTGCTCAAGCAAAAGGAGATGGGGACATTAATGAACATGACGCTTAAAAATATCTAGAGGTGCTGGAAGCAGATCCCATTAAATCAACAGAAATAAAAGAGTACCCGAAAAGAACAAGGAAACTCTTAGAAATAAAACTATACAGTAGAAATCTAATTAAAGGAATAAACACCTGAGCGATGTCACTAATAAAGTACTCTGGACCATTCATAGGCTGGACTAAAGAAGAACTTAGGCATCTTGATTAGGATACAAGAAAACAATGCCTTACACCTGAAAGACGGTACTGACCAATATGTGAAAAGGCACAAAGGAGGAAGGGGATTAATAGACATAGAAGACTGTGTAGAAGGCACAAAAAAGACTTGGCAAAGTACATAAATCATAACAGAGAAAGATTGATCACGATAGCAAGAGACACTGTCAAGAGGAACACTACAAGAGACTATGAAACCAGAAACAAAAAGTCAAGAAAAGAAGAGAATTATGAACTGGATATGATGTGAGTAAAAAAAGAACACATGTACAGAGAAAGAAAATCCCTACTGACAACTGCACAGAACAACACAATTATAACCAAACATATTAAAGCTAAAATAAATAAAATACAAGGAACAGTAAATGTACATCCTGTGGATAAAGAGATGAAACAATAAACCGTATAAGCGACAGAAAATTTAAACAATTATGTAGAACTTTTTAGAGAACTGATAGGAATACGGGACATGAAGAAAATTAATATAATACCAATAATTGTAGGAGCACTAGGAACAGTTCGAAGGAATTTGAAAAAAAAAAAGACGAGGAGAAAGAGTCGATGGGAAGACTGAGACCATGCAATGAACGGTAATGCTCAAAACAGCTGAAATCTTAAGGAAACCTCTCGAGTGCAGAAAGTAACCCACATGAGCGACAACCACTAACCTGACATATAGAAACTGCAAGTGAAACAAAAAGATGCAACCAAGAAAACTGGAGCTGCATTGTAAATTGACTATCCCTCCTTTCAAAAAGAAACAAAACAACTACAGAGTCAGCATTAACTGGCACCACACCAAATAGACGAAGAGTCACAGAGGATGAAATAACCAAGGAGGGAAAGCACTAACCTGACCTCCACTGAATGGGTACGAAGAGGACTGGGATTTTGGCGATATTTACTGACACCCATAGTGATCAACAATGGTCATTGCCTGTAGGAAGTCAGTGACAAGCGGCTGTTGCTATAACGCAGATTTATTTATAAAGCAGTGGAGAGTATTGGAAATCTGAGAAACTTGTTGCCACTCAGACCTCAGGAAACACCACCGGTTGTTCTCAGAAATGTGTGGAACTTCTAATGAGTACAAAGACACAAATAGTAGTAGTAGTAGTAGTAGTAGTAGTAGTAGTAGCAGCAGCAAAAAGAAAAGTATCTGGACAAAAATTATTCCAAGATTTCTGAATTAATTTGATTTTATACAAAATAGTTACAATAAGCGGATGCTGCTGCTGAGCACTTAAAAATACTTGCTTTATGAATTCCGTTTAATTAACGAGAAACTAATTGTCATTTAAAGCAAAATCAACAACGAGAAAGAAAATAATCAAAAGAGAAAAGAAAAGACGATTTATTGATATTCAATTAAGTCATAAACAATTTGATTTTGTTTTCTTTTTTTGTGTGTGAAGACTTGTTCTTTTTTACTTTACACCGCAAATCATTTCACCATGCCTTTCTTAAAAGGATGCATGTTTGTCGTCGTTTCCGGTTTGCTCTTGCGTGGAGAGCATGTTGCATGTTGCTGTTCAATTGTTAAAAAATTTGAGGCAAACAATTGCTTATACTCAAGAGTGAAAGGTGGGGCTGGCTTATAACATAAACGTTTGCTGTGATTTGAAACATTTGCACATTTTAAAAACTTCCAAAAGATTTTGTCTTATTTTCCAGAAATTTGGAGATGAGGATTGATAATTCGTATTATTTAGATATATTCAAACTACTGTTCTCATCTTGAGTGTTACTCGTTGCGTACTGAATAGAGTACTTGGTAAAATTCATCTGTAAGTTACACTCTTCTGAAGATTGAAGGTTCAATCCTTCGTGTGGGGTGACACTCAAAATACAATTCCAAAGTACTTAAGTATTCTACCCAGTAATGACTGACGGAAGAAGAGCATGCTACTCCTTGGGAATAAATGAAGGATTCCGTTCAAAATTCTGTGCAGATTCCTGACTTCGACAGAAAAATGACCGAGTTTGACAAGATATGCCTGAAGAAAGTTGAAGGTTACATTGACTGAAACGATCTGCAAATAACACTTAAAATGAGGACAGTAATCCAAATAATTCAAATCATCAAGGAAATTTTGTCTTGTTAAAAACAAAAAATAAAGTACAGCTTATGCTTTAAAGTAAATCAATTCCTATTCATGCCAACTTATGGTACAGGGGTGAAACCTTGCATATAATCTTGTTATTGAACTAGAAGAATACCCGTCTCAGGACGAATAAAACTTAATTCCTTGGTAGAATCGTTTTTCACCACTTTTATATCCATTTACAAAGATTCATATAATACTACTAAACCTTATAATTAGAATCCTTATTCCAGTTTTTATCAAAATTGATTAGATCATTTTGATTCTAAAAATATCTAAAATTTAAGACTTAAGCTTAAGGAGTCTCAATGAAAATTGAAATTCAGCAAAGCTTTGTCTAATGACCATGGATAAAATTTAATGTAAATCTGAAATATTTGAATTTATAATGGAGGTTGTGCCCATATTATCGCCCCCTAAAACTCTTTAAAATACTCCAAAGAAACTGACATTTGGGGAATATTCATTAATTGGTAATATAAAAATTTCTAGAAACAGATTCTAAATTTTCAAAAAGAGTTTCCACCTCCTTTTTATACAAAACTAAATTTAATTAGATATAGTCCACATTACCCACCCTTATGCCTAGGAGCTGTGTTCTAAATTTACAATGAGTGAGTAATCAGGCGTATATTGCATAATCACATTGGCACACCAGTTCTCACTAGATCACCTAAGTTAAGCAACATTGAGCCTGGTCAGTACCAAATAGGTGACCAATTTGGTACTGACCAGGCGCTGTATGTATGGGTACATTCGTTCTTCCCTTATGCATGTTATAGAGTGTATCATCAGCAAATATACCCATCTCGGACTCAATATTATCGGGGAGGTGATTGATGAATATCAGGAATAACAGTGATCCAAGGATCGACCCCCTGAGGCATCCCCGCATTAATGTTATGCTACTTGGATGAACATCCATCAATGACAACATGGATGGTCCTATTGTCTAAGAAGTATCTAATTATATTTAGTATTCGTCCAGTTTACCATATGATTTGATTTTCATTAGTAGCCCTTCATGCCAGACTTTGTCAAAGGCCTTGGATATATTGAGGGCTATAGCCCTGCCTTATTCAGTGCATGGTATATGCGTTCAGAGATTACTGTTAAAATATCTGCAGTAGAGCGACATTTCTTAAATCCGTACTGTTTGTCAGCAAGAAGATTAGCTTTTGCAAGGTGGTGGACTAGTGCTTGGTTGATTAGTGTCTCCGTATAGTAGTCTGAATGATACAAATAATACAAATTATCAATCCTCATCTCAAAAATAGAGAAACATGATAAGAGTTCTCTTAACTTTAACTTAACTTTAAAAACATGTAAATAAATAAAAATAAAAAAATAAAAAATAAAAATAATAACATGACTTCACTACATCCTGGGTGGGTACTGCTAATCTGTATTTTATATATAAAAGGGCACTTTGTGTGTGTGTGTGTGTGTGTGTGTGTGTGTGTGTGTGTGTGTGTGTGTGAATTTGTTCCCAATGAACTCCAAAATGGCCAGCCAATTGTTTTGAAATTTCACACAAATGTACTTTATGTGCCTGGGAGTGTTCTTAGATAGATTTTGTATTGGAATACCCTTGATAAGTATTGAACATCGATAATTAAAGAAATTCCATTAAAGAAGGAACAAAGTTAACGCCCTTATAAAGCTCTCACATCACAAGTGCATTTGAAAAGTTTTATCACTGCACAAGCAGAATGGCCATGCGTATAAAATTAACAGTAGATTCTTTGATATGATAGGGGCGCGTTCGAAATAAATGTTTATATTTAGAGAACAATTAAACTATGACACTTGATTTCTGCATTTGAAACTTTAATTCAAGCCATTATATAAAAATAATTTTATAAAATTAACAATAGGTTCTCTACAGTGCAATGTAGACTACAATATATTGTGAACTAAGTCACTGCAGGGAAACGTGTGAAGCTTCCTTACTGTGCACCATGGTGGGTTCCTGACTAGAGCAGCCAATCAATCGATCTGATTAAAAAAATGGGCGATTTCATCGATTTTGATGACAAAAGAAGTATTGGAAATGTGGAAAATTTGCTAATCCTGATTCAATATCGGGCAACGTTGGGTTTCCCTGCTGGAAAAAAAAATTATAATGTAAACACGTGTTTTGATTTGAAACATATTTTAAGTTATTTTTGAAGTTGATATTAAAGGGAGCATCGAGTTTATGAAATAATTTGAATACTCTCCACAGTAGCACACTAATTCGTTAGTAAGACTAAATTAAATTTACATCTATATCTTTAAATAAAAGTGACCTTGTCTGTCGGTCTGCGTGCAGAATGGTTTCTACCAAACTACTTTCAGGTTTTGGTCTACAGACTTGAAACTTAATATATAGGAGATTTGGATCTGTGGAACAAATTTATTTTTTTAGTCCGTAAAAATAGCTGCTAAGTAGTCAAAATTAAAAAAAATTCAAACTTGAAAACATAAATGGACGATACATGTTACTTGTATGCATGCACACATTTATACCTTTTACAGCATCATTTTTTATATGTGTATGGACTTAGCTCAGATGATAACAAATAATGCTCGAGAGCTACATGTTTTGGTTTCGATTCTCATTGATGGCACCCAGATCATATATTTTTTTTTTTTGTTCTTTTAAACTTTTGAAATCACTACTGGGTACAATATAATAATCAATAGAGAATTGGCTCTGTAATGATAAATGTGAAATCTGCACAAATGAAAATATATTTAAGCATATTTTAAGACCAGGCAATGCTGAGCAGTCTGCTAGTAATCAAATAATTTACGTTTCAAAGGAGTAAAAACTGATTTCAAATGATTATGGATTGAATAATGAGAAAATGGGATAATTTCAATTGTTTGGATTACTATTCTCGTCTGTTGTTATTTTCATAACATCCCAGTCAATGTGTAAACTATGACTTCCTTTATGTGCATATTTTTAACTTGGGAACCTTTACGTTGAAACTCGGGAACTTGTACAAAATCTTGAAATGAACCCTATTAAGCAGAGCAAGGATCCGTGGTCAGTGTTTAGAGTACTTGGAAAAAATCAATTGTAAAAGTGACATTCTCTTGAAGGTTGTAATTTCAATTCTCAGTGTGGGTGAACAAAAAATACAATTTTGAATTACTTACGACCTCTATTCAGTCAGGACTGACAGAACCCCCATGAAGTAAATAAAGGGTTCTGTTTAAAATTCCATCCAGATTCCTGAGTTCGACAGAAATATTCCTAAGTTCAAGAAATTACACCTGAAGAAGGTCAGAGGTTACATCGACCAAAACATTGTAAGAATGAAACTCAAAATAAGAACAATAGTCTGAAGAATCCAAATAATATGAAAAACCCTATTAAGTTAAGAATTCTTTTTTTTATCCTGTCCAAGAAGTAGAGACTAGTGGTTGATGCACTAGCCCAGATGATACAGTAATACTCCATGCCTTATAGAGAAATAGGAAACCCATCTTCTTCTGGAGTTCGCAAGCCAGTTGCAGTGCGAAGGATTCCAGAGCCTCTGTCTGTTCAACCCCCTCTCTCTGACCTTTGGTTGGAGGAGACGAAAAGGACTCAATGACTTGCATACCAGCATCTTTCATCTCGCACACACATGCTTATACACTAGTCAGGTGAACAGGAAAGAACTACTACTCATTGATATACACACATCTACAAGAACAAGGTAAACCAACGCACACACATACACAATGCTGCTCTGCCAAACACTCACATATATATATATATATATATTTACACACATATTATTCATTCTATGAATATATTGATTTGTTCAACAACTATTCACTCAACTTTCTTTACCCAAACATTTTTTTACTATGACAATTTACTAACATAAAAATAACTTTTATATTCTTATCTCTTGTATAAGAATGTTTTCTTGTAAAGTTGTTTTTCTCAATTTCTTTTTTACAAAACTATTTATGTTTTAGGTTGTACTTACTATCTAGTGACCCTTCTATTCTCTTAATGTTTCATTCATTCTCATTTTATTTTGCATGCATATATATATATATATATATATATATATATATATATATATATGATTAGTTTTTTTTTTTTTGGAAAAAGAATTCCAGCAGAGTGCTCAATTAAAAGGAAAATCCAAATTTTAAGAGCGTACTTATATTTTTATATTTTGTGTACAGAAAGTTGTTAGTTGAGACAGGTCATTGGTACCGTCGGTTTCAAGCCCGATAATAAGGCCCGTTTAAGGTATCCTTATCGAGCTCTCTTCAGCCAATATTCGTCTAGGAGACGAATATTGGCTGAAGAGAGCTCGATAAGGATACCTTAAACGGGCCTTATTATCGGGCTTGAAACCGACGGTACCAATGACCTGTCTCAACTAACAACTTTCTGTACACAAAATATAAAAATATATATATATATATATATATATATATATATATATATATATATATATATATATACTAGCTGTACCCTGCCACAAGTAGTTATCAAGATATAAATAGTTGTTTTATGCATTGTATTCTTCGGCGGCCATCTTTGTTACGTACGTAGATTTGTTTATGATCTGCATGCAGGCGCGTAAAAAATATGGCCGCCAGAGATTACAATGCATTATACAACTTTTTATATCTTGATAAATACTTATTTCTGCAAAATTTCAATGCGATTTCCATATTCAGCATAGTCGAAAACCTACAAAAGCCGTCATTTAAAAGAAAATTGTGGAGGTGGATCTAATCTAAAAATTTACCGTTTTTTTATTCAATTGTAAGGTTAAAGTACAGAATAAGTACAAAACACCCTCTTCGCCTCATGTTAAGAATGGCTTTTTAAATAATAACGTTATTATTTCAGCACGGATAAATAAGTGCATGAGTACCCAATTTCTTTAATAAAAAAAACATTCATATTTTCTTGTATAAAAACAACTTCTGTAAAAAGAAAAAAAGAAAAAGAAGTGTACTTTTAATTTTTGTTAAATAAGGTTTTCTTAAAAAAAAAACGACGGTAAAAAAAAAGCGAAAAAACAAAGCATTAATTGGTACTCATGCAGAGAGTGATCCGTGCTGAAATAATAACGTTATTATTTAAAAAGCCATTCTTACCATGGGGAGGGTGTTTTGTACCTAATCTATACTTTAACCTTACAATTGAATAAAAAAAACATATAATAAAACTTTAATTTAACGTGGAAATACGATTTAAAAAATAGCGCAGATCACTGCATTAGCACCAAATATTATTTAAGCACGTTACCAATCTGTAAATTTTCTTTGAAAAAAAAACCTGTACTTTCACCTAACAATTTATAGTTTTAATAATAAAAAAGTTCATATTTTCTTATATCGAAACAACTGTTTAAAAAAAACAAAAAAAACACTTCGCCTTTTATGCTTCAACTAAAAACGCAAGCAAGCAACTTTTTTTTTGCCTGCTATAATAAAGAAAAACTTTTAAATTAAAAAATTTGGAAGATAAACAAATGAATTATGTTTTTTTTTTTTTACTTATCAAGTAAACAGAAAATGAAATCTTCTAATTTGTTTCGTCAAATCGTGGTGTATGAAATGAATTGAAACGGAAGTTCAGTTCTACCAACAAGACAGGTCCGCACTATTGGCTTACGAAAAATATTTTTATTTTATTTCATATTTTTTAATTGGCGATGTTAATTTATTTTAATAACATGGAAACATCCCTCGACTCTAAAGATGGGTTGTCTGAAAATTTCAAATAAATTGGTAATGTAGAAATATGGTTTTATTGATTTTGAACGAACCAAGAATTACATATATATATATATATATATATATATATATATATATATATATATATATATATATATATATATATATATATTCCAAAGACGAATCAGAGGTTTCATTGTATGGAACCAGCCATCTGTTGCTGATCTGATATGAATTCAATACAAATCATTAGCATCGAATGATGTGATCAGTCACAGATGGATCAATACAACAAAACCGCTGGTTCGTCTTTGAAATATGTATGTTTAAATAAATATTTGTATTTTAGCTTTCATATTCGTGATCGAGCACTTTATTTGATTTATTATATATATATATATATATATATATATATATTCAGAATATGAGAGATTATATAATTATTTCCACAGCCAAACAACGTCATAGTTCACAAGAGCCATGACAGCCAGCAAACCAGAAGTCCAAGACTAGAGTTTCGAATCCCAAGTTCGGATATGTCTAACTGATGAGCCCAAATGAAGGCCTAACTCGAGTCTTGGACTTTCGGTTTGTTGGTTGTCATGGTTCTTGTGAGCTGCGACTTTGTTTGCCTGTGGAAATAATTATATATATATATATATATATATATATATATATATATATATATATATATATATATATATATATACCTACCTTTCATTTACTTCTTTCGTTAATACATAGGTTTTATATACATAATTCATATTAAATGTTGGTGTGGTTCTTAGCTATAGTCAAAATTGTTAGCATCGTCCAAGTCGAGAGACCACACCGCACAACTACACGAGAGCTGCTCACCATGAGTATAAAAGAAGATCTATTTTCAAACATGGATTCGAACTTGTAAATGTTATACAATTCTCTTGATAAATTAAAAAAACATTATTTTTTTACGAAACAGCAATATGACAGTTTCTATATGTGGAATGTTTTCAGTGATAATATTATTAGTCGAAGTGTGAGCTCACTTAGTGTATTCAAGTTTAATTTTGTTTTGCAACTTGCTACATTGTTTTGTGAGCTTTGCTAATCACCTTCTCCCCCAAATGAGTGATTTCTAAAGATGCTAATTAACTTCTCTGTCAGGTGAAAAAAAGACAAATAAAATAAAATAAATAATTGTAAAAAAAAAAAAATACTTTTAATTTAAAAAGAACATGGATATTCGTGAAAATTGAGCAAGTCTTACTGCACACAACGATGCGTCGTTTCCACAATAAGACAAAAAAAATGTTCAAGAAGAAGAAAATGAAGAAAATAAAGAAACGCCTTGTTCAGTTACATTCTTCAACAGCAACACAAGCCGTGTGTGTATTTTTGACTCAAAGCAGCTGACCGTGTAGCTATTTTAGAACTAAATCTAACTAACTTTCCAGCTTTTTTTTTTCTTTTTCATTAAGTGATTTTAATGAATGTTGCGATTAATTTTGATCAGTGTACATGGAATAAAAATGTTGAAGAAAGTTTCTTGTTAGAAAAAAAAAAAAAAGATAAAACAAAAACAGCAAAATGTTAATCAGCTTACTTTGTCTAAGAATGCAATTTTGTTTGTTTTTTTTTGTTTTTTGTTTTAGTTAACTTTTTGATTTTCGTTTACGTTCGTTTTCTTTATTTGACGTTTTATTTTGAATCTTTGAAAAAAAAAAAAAGAAAAAAAATTCTGATTTCTTTCTTTAACAACATATTTACACTATTTTAAATAATTCAATTGAGATAGTTTATATTGATTTTGAGGCTTGGTTCTTATTTCTGTGAATATTTGCTGAGGAATATAGAAAAGGGGTTCAAATATTTGATTAGATAAATAATATTTGTTGAACACTGTAGAAAAAAGGTTAAAATATTTTATTAAATGAAGAATATAGAGAATGGGTTCAAATATTTTATTAAATGAAGAATATAGAGAATGGGTTCAAATATTTTATTAAATGAAGAATGTTTACTGAAGAATATAGAAAGAGGGTTCAAATATTTGAATAAATACAGAATAAATGAAGAATAATATATATATATATATATATATATATATATATATATATATATATATATATATATATATATATATATATATATATATATATTGACAAAAGAACGGAAAGAAAATTCTGGAAAAAGGGTCCAAATATTTTATTTAAAAAAAAAAGAATATTTGCTGAAAAATATAGAAAGGTGTTCAAATATTTTATTAACTAAAATATAATATTTACTAAAAAAGAAAGAATATTTGCTGAAAATTAAATTCAAATATTCAAACGATTTTTTTTTTTTGTTTAGCTAAAGAATGTAGAATATTTGGATATTGTCCTTATGTGGAGTATCACTTGCAACTTAATTTTACTGAATACTTTACCAATTATGTCACAGATCCTTGTGAACAATTATTGTATAAATTCTGGGACCTATTGAGGTTGAAGATTCAATATTCAATACAAGCAATATACAGAATGACTGATGGGATGAGAGCATGCTGCCTCCATTGATTAAATAAAGGGTTACGTTCAGAATTCAGTGTAGATTCTTGAGTTTGACAGGAAGATTCTTGAGTTTGACTTAATGAAAGTCGGAGGTTACACCAGTTGAAACGTTGTGCAGATAATGCGCAAAATGAGAAAAGTGGTCTGAATAATACAAATAATACAAATGATCAATCCTCATCTCAAAAATTGAGAACCGTAATGGAGACTATTTGTGAAAGAATATAGAATATTTACTGAAGATTATAGAAAGGGGGTTCAAATATTTTGTGAAAAATATAAAAAAGGGTTCAAATATATTATTAACTTAAAAATATAAAAAATTTGATAAAGAATATAGAACACTTGCTGAAAAATGGAATTTAGAGAAAAGGGTCTAAATATTTCAATAAATATATAATACAAGCAAGACCCGTGCACCAGCATTGCTGGGTGGAAATATGACATAAAGCCAGAAATTCGGTAAAGGACCTCCACCTCCTGAAAACAAATTAAACTTCAGTTGTTAGTGGGGACCACTGTTAGCTCTAGGAAATAAGGGGCACTGGTGTCCGTGGTCAAAATGAAATCATCTGGCTTTCATTGTCAGGCATTGTCTGGCAATAATAGCAGCTAATCAAAACCACTGACTGTCGTTGTCAGCAGTGGTGGTTACTGACTATTTGTGCTGGTTTGGGATGGTTACTTGTGTGTACTGGCATTTACAGCTGGGAGTCACTGGTAGCCATGACCAGTGTCGGCCTCTATTAGACTGCTCCAAACTGAAATCTTCTGTTTTCAACTGTCAGGCATTGTTGAGCAAGCACTGAGAGTCACTGGTGGTTAGTGGTGTTTTAAGATGGTTACTTGTGTTTATTGGCTACCTTTACAAATGTCACTATCGATTTCTGGCATTCAGTGTAGGTTACTGGCGGCCATGACTAGTATTGGCTTCCATTGGACTATTTCACAATGAAATTGTCTTCATTGATAAACACTGGTTGTCATCAGCATTTTGAGGCAGTTACTTGCATTTAATGGCAGGCTCTCACTTCCTCTGCAACTATTGGTGATTGTCGATAACTATTGATCATGATCGTGTATGCCTCCATTAGACTGCTATGAAATGAAATTGCCTCTTTTCAATTGTCAGGCACTGTCATCCAATGGTTGGCATTGTTATCTAGTAATAGACACTGGCGGTTATGATGATGATTGGTGGTAAATTTTTGAAGGTGGTTATTATCACTTCATTCTATATTCCCTAAATCTGATAAACATATGCGGACAGCCAATCAAATTGACCGGAACCTAATAATGAATTTTGAATGGAGAGATTCGTATTTCCATAGTATAGTCATAATGAGTGAATTTTAAATGTACAATATAAGAATGACAGCAGGATTACAAAAAAATATGTCAAGTATACCATAGTTCCCAGTGTCATTGGGATAATGAAAGGAGAAAATAATGAATGAGTAAATATCCTACTACCATCTTTAAATATGACTTTTTTGCAAGAGTAACTCTCGGAAATACTATAGGAATTTATGATATTGAATGAAATCGACTGATAATATTCAGAAAACATGCATTAGGTATTGCAGGTTGTGTGACCATATAGAATTTATATATATATTATTTATTATTTATTCGAATGTTACATTTGGTCGCTGCAGATAGCTACTTGTTTCAGTCAACTCTGAACCATTCGACACTATAAATAAAAAGAAAAAGTGTCAAATGGTTCAGGGACGCCTGACAGAGACTCATTGACTGAAACAGATGAATGTTTGTAGCGACCAAATGTAACTGTTTACCTTTGAATAAATAATAATAATAAAAGAATATTTTGCTCTTGTTATCGAGCACTATCTAACCACCTCGTTGTATTCATTAGTCCCTACTTTTGAATATCTTAAGCCAGGCTTTATATATATATATATATATATATATATATATATATATATATATATATATATATGATTAGATTAGAAGATAAGATAAGAAAGAAGAAAAATAGAAGATAGAGAAGAGATAAGAATATTTGCTGAAAAATATGGAAATGAGTCCAAATATGTTATTTGCTAAAGAATCTAGAAATTTTGCTTAAGAACATAGAAACTGGTCCGAATATTTTAGATAAAGAATATTTGCTAAAAAATATGCAATATTTTTGAAGAATATTTAAAAAGGCTCCAACTGTTTTATTAGAGGATACAGAATAGCTGATGAAGCATTTAGAATGGATTCAACTATTTTATTAGAAAAGCAATATAGAATATTTGCCGGAGAATATAGAAAGGATTCTTTCCAAATATTTTATTAGTTACATAATATACATTTGCTAAAGAATATGAAACAATTTCTGAAGAATATATGAAAGGATTCAACTATTTTATTAGAAAATAATATAGAATATTCACTAAACATTATAGAATAATTATATAATATCCTGTATGTATATGCTTCTACCCTTCTAGGTTTTGTAAGTCAAACTCAGTAAATTGAACGAGCTATAACGATTGAAATGTTGTATACATTATTTTTGTACACTCTGTATCTATCTATATATATATATATATATATATATATATATATATATATATATATATATATATATATATATATATATATATTGATGATTTCTTTACGTCCTCTGATGAGAAGAATAATAAGAATAGCATTCTTTGAAACTTTGCAGAATAAGGACTTTGTAAATTGTTTTTTGGAGTATTCAGTTGAACAATAAATTTTGATTTTAAAGTTCAACTTACAGTTTTAATTTTCTTTCTCTTGTGTATATATATATATATATATATATATATATATATATATATATATATATATATATATATATACTCTTCTATTCTTCCAGAAATCTTGCTTGCATGTGAAACTCAATAAAATGAACGAGATACAACGATTGAAAGGTGGTATACATTATTTGGGGACAGATTGTAAATTTCTAAGATGCTTCTATGCATTTTTATAAAAAGTTCTGTCCATCCGTCAGTCGCTCGATCGGGCTCAAGTTTAAAATGCATTTTTTATCACAAATATCTAATGGACGTATCTTGCCTTGTTAGACGTATCTTATGAAATATCAGTATTTTAACTATGCTTGTCAGCTCAAATCCTTAAATAAGAAATAAACTTGAAGCTTTTTATTAGTTTTGTGTTGTGAGGAAAATTCACGATTGACATGTTGTAATACTGGTGGCAGCAATAGGTCGAGAACTTGACTGACGTCTTTATGTCACCCTTGAAGATGACTTCACAGGATACAAACATAAGCACAGCTCTCGTAGTGGTTAGCCTCTTATCGCTGAAAAAAATATGTACTCTCGTTGAAAAAAAAAAAGAAAATTATTGACAGTAATTTGATTTGTGATGGTCACTGGTTTGATTTGCAGAAGACGATCAGTGGTTCGATTTGTGGTAGACAATTCGTTGTTCTTGTCACAATGACCTGTGGTTGCATCGATAACAGACCATACTCCAGATTGTAGAAAATCTATTTTCTATCAGCTCAAATACATACGTGCATGCAAATATGATGGAGTCTCGCGTCAAATCCGACGTACTAGCCACGACAACTAAGTTGATTGGAAATCCACACAGATTATTTGTTTATAGTGGTGAAGGCTTTATGCAGAAGCAACCACACTTTTTGGTGCAACTGCTAATCTTCGTCGGTGCAATGACTGCTACAAGATAGAGGACACAGTAGACCTCAGGTTTTTACATCAGAGTTACCTTCTCTTCTAGATGTATTTCTCCCAGTGAATTAAACGCACCCTAGATACCAACCTGGAAATTTCCATGTTTTCGGTACAGTACATACATCGCCTTTGTTATGAGTTCTTTATACTTTATAATTCATATTTTGTAATTCAAATGCTAACCTAGGAAAACAAATGACTATGATTGAAATATTGGTAAAGGTGCAGTATCTTTCCATCCACAAAAAAATCCTTTAAAATTACCACTATTATAGGTTTTTGAGGGTGCTGAAAACGAAAATGACAGTTAAAATCCCGGGAAACGAGTAGTTTCTAAGATATGAAAAAAAATATAGTTTTAAAAAGTGGAGGATCACTTTTCTATATTAATTTAACGTAAAATGAACACCCACTTTATAGCCACCTACTTTAAAAAAACTTGTTTTCTATAGCTTTTCGAGTGTGCTGAAAATGAATATCGCATTTAAATTTTCTGCAATGAACATTTTCCAGGTATTAAGCAATGTAATTCTTTATGTTATAAGTGGTGGCCATTGTTGTACATGCAAGCACACACATTTTTTTTTAATATCTGGAAAAATACTTATTTGCAGAAAATTTAAATGCTGTATTCATTTTCAGTACAGCTGAAAACCTATAGAAATATGTTTTTTAAGGTAGGTTTTGTGTTGATGTACCAGGCCTCAATAAATACTTCTCCCAAAAGAATAACAGACGTGTTCAAAAAGAGGTGGCCATAAAGTGGGTGCTCATTTTATATAAAATTAATATATAAAAGTGATCCCCCACTTTTTGAAACAATAATATGCGACCTTAAGGGCAAATGTCACATAGCCCACTACACAATTCAGGTTATTAACTTTTTAATGAGCCTTCATTTGTTAAATTCTGATCAATAGTCGCTAAGATTTCAAACTTACCAAAAAATGGTGATATATCTATATATGTATATGTCTATACTCGTAGCCAAATTGAATATTGAAATTCTCATATCTTTGATTCTATGGGACGAAACTACATAAAAATTTGTAGGCTTTTTGATGAATATAATACTATTCTATGGTTAAAATTTTATGATAATTGGTAAAATAAAACCTATATTTTCAAACCAATAAAATATGTCCAAATTTGCCTACATTTGTATATATAGTGTCCTGGCAAACAGCTTTGGTTGTGCTTCGGTTGTCTCCCATACATTTGTCGGTTTTGCTACTTTGGTTTTCTTATTGCATAGTAAAGTGCAAGCATGACAAGTAATATGTTTAAGATTAAACTTATGTGGCGCAGTGGATAGAGACGTTTTATCGCTACGGTTCCAGTTGAGCATTGTCCAAAGATAGCGGTTTCAATCCTATCCAAAGCCGGCCAGAGGCTTACTTGGCCAAAAACGTGGTGAGATGACAACAACTATGGATGGCAGTAATTGCTGAGAATGCAGTTAGGAGATTCGGAGTTCCTATCCCGTCGCGGTTACTACCTGACAAAGGCCAGAGGAATAGTTGGCCGAAATGTCGTGAAACAACAGCAACTAAATAGATAGAGAAGAGGATAATAGTCTGCAATAAAATAAATTAATAATTAATACTCATCTTAATTAATTCCAATTAAAATAATATATATACCATTTGGTACGGAAGCAACCATGGAAGATCAGATAATAAATAAACATCTATATATATAAAAGGCAAAATGTGTGTGATCATTTCGTGTATGTCTTCAAAAGGCTTCTTTCGTACGCGTTCCCGGGGTTGTTACTATCGCTTAAAACTCTGTATATGGGTCCTATATTATAATATCTAGGAATTAGAAAAGCGCGTAGCGTATAGATTTATTTACGTCGACTTTTACGAGATTCGCGCTATTTCGCTATGTCCTCTGTTTGTCGTGCATTTTAGTATAAATACAATGAAAAACGTTGTGTTCTCGGCCTTCGCTGCTTTCCCCCTACTTCCCACCATCATCTGGGGGAAGTGAAAACTAAAAATAACGATCGTGCGATGACCTCATTTAGCATCTTCCTGTCAATCAAACTTCTTTTAGCTTTATAAGCTTCAACTTAACATGCTAATCTATTATTCACACTCGTGGCCGAAACCGTTAAGTAGTTGCTATTGTTTTCCACTTCCGGGTTCAATCCCTCCTCCCGACCAAATGTTTTTTTTTATTACTTCGCTTTTCTTTAGTTTACCCCCCCCCCCATACACAGGTTTATTTATGCCATTTTTTTTTTCGTTTTGGTTTTGGATTTTTTTTTTTACATCGTCTTTTTTATAATATTTAAGCAGGATTATTAATTATCCCCCCCTCCATACACACACCTACAAACACCCGGGAAACGTCGGGTACCCCCCCGCTAGTTGATTTATAAGACCAAAAAAATCCAACCTTGATCGCCCTTTGGGGCCCATGGCACAGTAAATAGAGACATTGAATCTCTACAGTTTCAGTTGAGCACTGTCTGAAGATAGTGGCTTCAGTCCTACCCAAAGCCGGCCAGAGGCTTACTTGGCCGAAATGACAAAAACTATGGAAAGGCAGTAATTGTTAAGAATGCAGTTGGAAGATTCGGAGTTCCTATCCCTTCGCGGTTACCACCTTATGAAGGCCAGAGGAATAGTTGGCCGAAACGTCGGGAAACAACAACTAAGAAAAGATGAGGATAATAACCCACAATAAAATAAATTAATAAATAATACTCATCTCAATGAATTCCAATTAAAATAATATATACATTTTGAATGAATTCAATCATTTATACGAAAGAGCATTTTCACCTAAATGCAAGTAGGGAATAATTTTCCCTTTAACCAATTTGGTACCCCCAAATGAGGAGTGGCATATCTATTGTTTTTAAAATATAATTATCTACTGACACATGTTTCGTCATCTACGACTCATCAGAGTTGCTAAATCTAGCGAGATTCGAAATTGGGACCTCATGGTAAGGAGCCTAAACTCTTACCACTGGACCATCTCGCACGATTTGTTGGATATATCGCGATTTACGTAGATGATATTTTATTTGTTTTTGTTTTTGCGATACGTTTTGAATGAATTCAATTATTTATATGAATGTGCATTTTTACCTCTAGATATATATGTGTGTGTGTGTGTGTGTGTGCGTTATAGTATAATTATAAAATAAAACAACAAAAAAAAACGATACGGCCTTTATTCTGAAACTCTGTTGGCCAACATACCAAGATCAATTATTGAATGTTGTAAAACTGGAGTTTGGCAAAAGTAAATATCATTGACAATTGGTAAAATAAATACTATTTCATTCACGTAAATATTTTAAAGCAAAATAAATTCCGCTATCATTTTCAAATAACCTATTTCTACTTTAAAAAAAATATATATTAACGCACTAACTTATAGAAAGTGTCATTGTAAATATTTTATAATCAATGCATTTGCTTTAAAAATCGAATTCTGTAGATTGTACAAAAATCTCTTATCGTTTAAGAAGTACGTATTTTACTTACTTTGTCTGGCTTAAAAATTGTACCAAAATATTAATTTTAATAGATATCCATAGGATAGCAAATCGAAAATTCCAAATATAATATTTCCAGTTTACATTTTCTATGTTTTATAAAGATCATATTGCTGAAAAAATTAAAAATCAACTTTTCATTTTGTTGAATAATCAACTCATTTTGAGTTTTCATACAACCTTGATATTACATTCAAGTATTCTTGAATACATACAGCATTCACTCCTGGACTAATTAACCTGTCATTATGAATTAGGCGTTAGGTTGGGGGCGAAACTCCTTTCTGAAAATCTAGATACCTTTGGCGATTTATCACAGTAGGACTTAGATATCAATCAATAAATATTCCTCAAATTTCAGTCTCTTTGCAGTACTTTAAAGGGTTCCAAGGGGCATAAATATAGGCACAACCTCTCCTATTTGAAAATTCTTTTTCTTTTTTTCATATGTGCATTTATTTTTATCAACATTTATTACACACTAATTAAGCAAGATTCCATGAATTTCAATTTCTTAACGCCCCTTAAGCTTAAGTCTTAAATGTTAGACATTTTCTATAACCAAATCATGAATTGGATTTTGATCAAAATAATGGAAGAAGGATTCTCAACATAGATAGCATTATATTCTGATTTCAATATTCATAAGGGACATAAAAGTGGTTCAAAACTGTTCTGTTCGAAGGAACAGATTTTTACCCGTCCTAGGACGGGTATTCTTCTATTTATTTATAAAGATGATATTGAAATAAAGATATTTTTATGTATGCAAGAAGAAGTTCTTCACAGATATGGATTTTCTGATGAATTTGGAGTCCTATAAATAGTGTGGTAATGGTTGTGACTCAACGGGTCAGGAGAAGTGTAGTGTATTTTTATGAATGGACTTGTGGTTAACTTAATGGATAGCATCACAGACTATAGAATCAGCTATGCCGAGTTCAAATCCTATCAGATCTATTCTCTTCAATTTATGCACTAATGCCGTTGTGAAAGATCTGAACCAGCAATTACCCTCCAGCTATGAGTACAATAGTTTTTAGTTAATCATGTACATTGTTGGTAATATATATTCTAATTTAGCATTAGATTGACCAAATAATGTTGATATGCTGTAAAATAAACGAAAAAAAAAATCGATTATAAATGATTCTATTCGTGGTATTATCACTCATATCTTGCTTTTAATCTTCTGAAGTGTGAAGAGCCAAATGCATCCATAGATGGAGTAGTGTTGCCATATCTGGGAAAGAGGCTACCCAGAGTACCCTTTCCTGCCTTGACAGGGTTGAAAACCGGCTTTGTAATCTAGTGGGTAATATCCTTACTTACAACCTCTTTTTCACAGAAGAGACTTTGTGAGTTTATCTCTACTCTATCATTATTTTCATGGCATGGGCTCAACTGAGCTTCAACCTTAGGTTGAAGCTCAGTTGAGCCCATGCCATGGTCCGCACCTCTGGCAAAATATTTATAAAACACACTTGTCTAGCTACAACCACTATCAACAATTTACCCTACTCTCTACCTATACCTAAAACTAAGCACAAATTCCATAAACAAAGTTTTTTTCCTAGAACTGTCTACATGTGGAACTCTATACCATGTAGCTGCTTTCTAACTGACAGTAACATTTTCAAGTCTAATGTAAACAAGTTCTTGTTGATCCGTCTTCTTAAATAATGAAATTCTCCCAAATTTCTATTACTTCCAATCATTACGGTGTTCTCTCACCGACCACCTGACACTCATTATCTCTTATCCTTGAGTGGTCTTCGGACCTTGATAAGCGGTGACCTTCTTGTAAAAAAAAAAAAAAACAGTGATGTAAGACTGTCCTATTTCGGGAATTCATTTTACCTGTCCTGAGACGAGTATTCTTCTAGTTGATTTATATTTGTAAAGGCAAACATATATTAATCCTGAACATATTCTGAATCTAAGTCTTTGTTCGACAGAAGAAAAAATACAGAGTTTGTTCTAACGGTTAGATGATAATTGTAGCCTTAAGAGAAAAGGCGTTTTATTGCAACAATCACGACGAGGACACAACTATAACGTAAAGAACAATCGATGTAAGTAAAAATCAATAGATGTGACACAGGGGAGGGTGGAGGGTGCAGACTAAATATAATGATGATATGAGATAAAGTTGTAATAAATGTTTGTATTACAATTACTTTTGTGTATATTGTTATTATGATTAGCCAGAACTCTGCAGAAAAAAAAAAATGGCCGTCATCTTTTATTCACCTAAAGGATGGAAGTATATTAGCTTGTTTGGCTATAAGTAAAATTGAAAAGAAACAAAAAGAATTGCAGAATAATAACGGAACTGAAGTAATCGCCCATGTATGTGAATGGCAGCTATGGTGGTAATCTTAAAACACAATCCACTCCTATTTTATTACCTTTAATGATAGCAACACAAAGCAGCTTTCCTTTAACAACGAAAAGAAACCTTTCCAACCATCGATTGTCACAACTTCTCTGCCTGCATGTAGATAATATGAAAATGAAATAAATATATATTGTTAAGGCAAGAAGGTAGGCTCCCTCTATCGGGTTAGGATTTGCTTTTTTTGTTTTTGTTTTACGGCATATCAACCCTTTTCTGGTTATTTAATGCTGAATCTAATAATTTTGGTAAAAGTTTTATACCTGAAGTTTTTTTTTTATTATTATTTTCAAATATATATTCATGGTGTACGGTTTGGTTCTTTTGTGGAGAAAAATAGTTGCTTTTATTTTTGTTTTTAGCTTTACAGAACATGATTGAGTTTTGAAAAAGGAAAGAAAAAAAACAATCACTGTAACATAGTACATATGAGCATGTGGGAAAATATCAGTAGCAGCAAAAGATGACTGGTTTGTGAAGAGATAAGCAGCAGCCGAAAAAAACGCATATGCAAATTAGAAAATATGCACGAGAAGAAAAACAGAAACAAAAGAAGTAAAAATGAACCACTAAGTGGCAGAAGCAAAGTGCATGTCAAATAAAATGGATGTGTAAAGTCGAAAACAAGAATGAGCCAGCTGTGGCTAGCATGCAGTCGGAAGAAAGAGAAATGCGAGCTAGGCTAGGTGGACATATGGCAGCGAGAAACTTATTAAGTTGGTATCGAGATGGGAGAGTAATGGTAAAAAATGTTTTTGTTAAAAAAGAAAAAATGCTGACACGGATTTTTATTTATTTCTTTTGTTTGTTTGTTTATTTGTTTGTTTATTTGTTTGTTTGTAACTGCTATGTTACATAGCATCAATGTTTGACGTATTTTGGACCACAAAGTCAGTATCTTCAGACAGCCTGATTTAGTAGCACCAGATAGCGAGCTAGGAAACTTCTCACACGTGCTAGTATCCTATATCTTTAAAAGGCCATTATTTGCTTGTGTATGGAGTATTGTTGGCATATTTTGGCTGGTGCGCCAACCACTAGCCTCTCTTTCTTGGACAGCACGCAAAAATGAAATTCGAATCCAGGTTCTGCAATGTGTACCAAACTGCAGTTATTTTGCAGATATTTTCGTAAATTGTACTCTTACAGACTTCTGGCATTTGTAAACGAAAATAACCTCACCCGCCCTACTATCTGTCTTGGAATTTTTTTTAATAAAAATTGCTTCAGACAAGGCATCAAGCCACTTGATGTAAGAAGCTAAAAAAAAAATACCGCTTCAAGGTCCAAAACTAGCAACTGATAAGATTTTGACCCAGAAAACAACAATTCTTTCCCTTTTATTCGAAACATCACTCATGGAATGTGAAGACTAAAGGATTAAATAAGGATTCTGAGAGTTCCCTCCCCGCTCCCTGTTTTCCTGACAGTATTAACACGTAGAAATTTAAATGTAATATAAACAAACATATTGCTGATAATCCCCTTCCCCCAGATTGTTACCTTATAGATCTGGCCGTTATTAGAATAGCACCTTACACATAAGTGGCAAATTGTTTTGCTTGGAAAGAACAAAATTAAAAATAAAAATTTTTTAATTACGCACCAACCCTTTTAAAGTTATTAAATGCCTATTGTAAAGTGGAGGGTGTGTTATGTATAATGGATATTATAACAGACTATGGAGATTTCAAACTGTATCGGAACTATTATTCTGATTTGCACATTAATAAAGTTAAGAACCTACAACCTCACCCTATGTTACACTAAAAATTATCTCGTATAATTTGATTTTATTATTTGTATTGAACTATGTAGCACAATATTACTTTGTAAGTATTTATTAGTACTTATTAATCTTTATCATTTAGTCAATTAAAATACAATGGATATTATTTTCAAAGAAATGTTAATAAACTCATATTGGCTGCATGGTATTGTTTCTTTTTTTTTTTTTTTTTTTTCTCTGACCCAAAAGCTAATTTTTTGTGCCATCCAGAAAAATCTCAGCTTTATCAAAAATTATTTGTTGAGTAAATATGTTTCTCCTTCTGTGGATTTTCTACAAATCCTACTAGAATAAATAGTTATTGTGTATAGCAAGAGGGTGTGTGTGTGTGTGTGTATATATATATATATATATATATATATATTTAATTTAAATACCAAAAAACAAGAAATGGGCAAGTGAAATTAAAATTTCCTTAAGGCCTTATCGTCTGACCCTCTAAGAGGAAACGTCAGAATGATAAATTAAAAACTAAGAAAACGAATGAGGGAAGAGGGGAATTTTGGTTTCAGTTGGAAGAACAGTGGAGAGAAAAAAAAAAAAAAAAAAAAAAATTCTCACTGTTCAGGTGGTTTTAAATCAATGAATATCTCCAACTGGTGTTTCAGAATCTTTTGTCTACACAGGCTAGGTCGAGAGTTGTTAATAACTAACGCCTCAATGATATTGAGATGATAGTTCGACCTAGCACTGTATAAAACAGAAAACCACCCATCGGAATATTGATCGGCACACCTATTTATACCCAAGATTCCTTTGCGACCCATTTTATCTATGTTGGGTTCTGCACAACACGAACTTGGTAAATGGCTGGTTGATCTTCTTAAACCTGTGCTTTCTTTTTATTCGGTCCATTGTATCTCTGATTCTTTTCAATTCGTATCTCAGATACAAAAATTACCTTTATCTAAAAATACCGAGTTCTTGGCTTCCTTTGACATTAATAGTCTTTTTACTAATATACCTTTGGATGAAACCATTGGTATTTGTGCTGACTATCTATACCGTGGCCCCTTAAAATCTCCACAATTTCCTGAACGAATTTTCGTTGAACTAATGGAACTTGCTACTAAATCAGTCTCCTTTAGTTTCAACAACATTATGTACCGTCAAATTGATGGGATATCTATGGGTAGCCCTCTTGGTCCTTCGTTAGCCAACATTTTCGTTGGATTTTTGGAAAACGAATTATTTTCCAAAATTACTAAGCCAGCATTTTACACACGCTACGTTGATGATACTTTTGCATGCTTTCCCTCTCGGAGCGAAGCTGAACAGTTTCTTCGTCTTCTTTGCAACCTGCATCCATCTTTACAATTTACTATGGAGGTTGAAGACTGTAGCTCTCTCCCATTCCTCGACGTTCGTGTTTCTAAAGTTGGTACTACGTTTGAGACCTCTGTTTATAGAAAACCTACATTTACAGGGCTCTATCTTAATTGGTTTTCTTTTGCCCCTCAGTCTAGAAAAATAAACCTCATTAGCGCTCTTACGCATCGTGCACTTATGATTTGTTCACCAAACCGTCTTGATACGGAACTTGGTGAAATCACAAATATTTTTCTTAATAATGGATATCCCATTAATATAATAAAATCTACTATTGAACGTAAAATTACTACATTTAATAGTGGTAAACATATTGGTCCATCACGTTGTCCCATTTATCTAAAATTACCATGGTTGGGTCCTGATGGCCTTCATATTGTTAAAAGGATTTCTTCTGCTACTCAACGTTGTTTTCCAGCTACTATGCTTAGAGTAGTTTACACAACTCGAACCTTTTTCTCTTCTTTTCGTAAAGATGTTTTGCCAACCATTCAAAAGAACTCTGTTGTTTATAAATTCGTTTGTCAGTGTGGAGCTGACTACGTTGGCAAAACATCCCAAAGATTAGAAATGAGAATATCCCAACATATCCCTCGGGATATTCGACTACACCAGGTTTCGAGAACATCTGGGCACTCCCAAGCTCATGAGTCCGCCATTGGCAATCACCTGTTGTGTATAAATAGGTGTGCCGATCAATATTCCGATGGGTGGTTTTCTGTTTTATACAGTGCTAGGTCGAACTATCATCTCAATATCATTGAGGCGTTAGTTATTAACAACTCTCGACCTAGCCTGTGTAGACAAAAGATTCTGAAACACCAGTTGGAGATATTCATTGATTTAAAACCACCTGAACAGTGAGAATTTTTTTTTTTTTTTTTTTTTATCTCCACTGTTCTTCCAACTGAAACCAAAATTCCCCTCTTCCCTCATTCGTTTTCTTAGTTTTTAATTTATCATTCTGACGTTTCCTCTTAGAGGGTCAGACGATAAGGCCTTAAGGAAATTTTAATTTCACCTGCCCATTTCTTGTTTTTTGGTATTTAAATTAAATTATGTTTCCTCTGAAATTTCTCCTTCCATTTTGCTGTACCAAAAATTTACTTATATATATATATATATATATATAAATGTTTGGCGGTGCCAAAATTTATAAATAGATTTAAATAATATGTGCAGAAATTTCTCGAGAGCTCTTTCGGCTATCATTTCTTCAGGGAAAAATCGATAACATACAAAATAATATTATTCACGAAATTAAAGAGCGCTACGGAGGAATTTGGATGTGGCAAAATTTAAAAAAAAAACGATTAAAAGAAATTTAATCTGTAAATACGGTATTTAAAGGCAACTAAAACTGGGCACAACTCGGAAGAAAGGGGGGGGGAAGAGGAGAAAAGGAGTCAAAGTTCCCCAAAGAGAAATAAGGCTTTTGTTGTCTCCTTTTGCCGGCATAAAGAAGGTTTTCGAACCGCAATAGAGACAGGCTCCAAAATCTTTAAATGGTTTTTGGAGTCTGCTCTATGTAACACCTCGAACCACTCTATTTTATATTTGGCGGCACAACATGGATTGTCAACCAAATGCTGGCCAATAGCAGAGTCCAAGCCCTCAGAAGGAGGGAGACTACCAGATCCTACCCTCCCCTGTCTGATTTTAGATGGAACGCGCTGGTTTATACGCCTTAGTAAATGCAAAGATGTTCGCCCAACATAACCAACATCGCACTGGCATTTAAATTGATAAACAATATTACTAATTTGCGTGTAAGGCAAACTATCTTTTCGAAAAGAAGGAAAGCAGGTCTCGTAGTGTATACCAAACGCAAGAAAACAGAGTAGAAGCACTTATAAACACTTCTAACAATTTGTTTTGACAATTTAATACTCTTATCCCCAATCCACGGTAATTTTAAATAAACTGGGCACTTCACAGGTCCAAACTTTTTAGAAGATTTAAAATCATTAACTTTCTTGTCAATGAAATCATCAAAAAGTTCTAAGGGATGACCATTATTGATAAATATTTCCCTGATCTTATCAAGTTCGGAGTATAATCTATTAGGTGAACATATCATGAGAGCTCTATGTACCAGCGTATTAATCAAGCCGACCTTATGGGATATGGGTACAAAAGACGACCAGTTTACATATAAGCCAGTAAAAGTAGGCTTTCTATAAATGGTAGTGAGAAAGCCCCCTCTTGAATGCTCAAAAAGAACATCCAAGAAGGGAAGAAAATTGTTCTTCTCACTTTCCATAGTGAACTTCAGAGCTTCATGCAAGGAATTCAACCTATTTTTTTTCTCTTCTCCCTCATTGTCCTCAGTTTTAGTCGCCTTTAAACGCCGTATTTACAGATTAAATTTTCTTTTAATAGTTTTTTTTTTTTAATTTTGGCACATCCGAATTCCCCCGTAGCGCTCTTTAATTTCGCTAATAATATTATCTTGTATGCTATCGATTTTTTCCTGAAGAGATGATAACCGAAAGAGCTCTCGAGAAATTTCTGCACATATTATATATATATATGTATATATACATATATATATATATATATATATATGAGATTCCACGGCACAAAATATCCATTTCTCTACTTTTCTTGAACTTTATCGCCAAGATTAGAAGTTAAGAACATCTATTAAATATTTTTAATCCATTTTTTATTAAAAGTATTATTCAGGTTTCTGATGATTATAAATATTAGCTTAGAAATAATTGGAATGCTAAAACAAAAAAATAAAAAAAACTATTGCCTAGTGTGATATTCCATAGTCGGGTCCATACCGAATAGTATATATTATTTTTAATTGGAATTCATTGAGATGAATATTATTTATCGAAAGATCAAATAATAAACATGAATTTATAAGACCAAAAAATCCAACCTTGATCGCCCTTCGAGCTCCGTGGTGCAGTTGATAGAGATGTTGAATCTCTACAGTTCCAGGTGAGAATTGTCTGAAGATAGCGGTTTCAATTCTACCCAAAGCCGGCCAGAGGCTTACTGGGCCAAAACGTTGTGAAACAACCAAGAAAAGATGAGGATAATTGTCCACAATAAATAAAATTGATAGATAATAATTAATAATAATTAATAGATAATACTCATCTTAATAAAGTAAAAATAAAATTTATCTTATCTATAAATATCAATGTGATGAAAGAAAAGAAGAAATCAATTTCCAATTTATAAATAGCTCACAATTTGTTTAAAATTAAGCTGATCCCTTTAAAAAAGGACCATATGAACGTAAATACTAAATATTTGTCCAGGAAATAAAACAATATTGCAAAACAGATTTATTTGTCATATTAAAATCAGATTTTCTTCCTACCTATATCCTTGGTCATTTCAAGACTAAGATCAGTAAGCATCTTATGTCTTTGCAATAATCATCTTTTGTTCTTGTTAGCTCCTTATATCAAGTGGCTTATGTCCCCCCCCCAAAAAAAAATGTATTTATTCCAATTACCTGATAATACCAAGCAGAGTAGTCTAACTGTTGGACTTATACAAGATGGAACGATAAAAGTGCCACCCTAAAGAAAACAACATTACAACTTTATTTTAAAACTTTTATTGAAAAAATCAATTCAGGTAACTTATGTAGTAGAGCTAGCATCTATTCAATGTAGCCGCCTTCAGCCTCAATCACTGTCTCGATAGCAGTCCAGAACTAGGAGCATGCCTTTTCCACAAACGTTGGTGGGAGCTTGGCGAATACTCGGTGGATGGCAGCGTTTAGGCTGGATTTGGCTTTCTGTGAGGTCATGTTGGTGATGTTCTCGACATATGACAAAACGAAGTAGTCCAGCAGGTTCAGGTTGGGGGGGGGGGGGCAGTGAGAGAAGGGTACAAAGTCATAGCACTCCTGCCCCTGAAGCCAAGCTTAGATCTCTTTGGACCTGTGGACCAGCACTGAGTCTTGCTGCCACATCCAAGATCTGCCAGCAACCACCTGATTGCATTAGGGGATCACTGCACTCTTCAGCACATCCAGGTATACTTTGGTGTTGACTTTCAAGCTGACTTCGAAGATGTGAGATAGCATGATGTGGCCCTCACTTGTAACCACACCAAAGGCCATAACCATGGCCAGAAACTTTGTTTTCATCACTCCTGTTATTTATGCCAATCCAGCGATGCATTTTGAGGGTGCTGGAAATGATCCTGTTGCCATAACTTTGATTGGTAGAGAGCATGAGTTGTACAGCAGCACATCTCCGATCTTGCTCGTTGAACATTGTGTCACTTTCAGACATGACGGAAGGCTCCTATCACTCTTGGTATTTGTACACAACTGGCCAACTAGTAGATGATCTGCAACAAAAAAAAAAAACAAACAAAAACAGAAACCGGTTTTCATCAAATGGAAATGGAATAATGTTGTCTTTTCTAGGATGGCAGTTTTATCGTTCCACCCTGTAATATATTTGTTGTGAAAGACAATATTTATGCAAACATCTTGTCGATTTTTGTTTTTTTTACAAGAGCGTCACCACTTATCAATGCCCACAGGCCACTCGAGGATAAGGGTTAATGAATGTAAAGTGGTATTATAGTAATAATTAGGGCTATGACAACAGCATATTCTTATCATTGTTTTGACTCTCGAGTATATATCCGACACAGTTAATCAACCGAGAACCACATCACTCTATATAAAAAAAAATAAGATATCAATAAATACACACTCGAGAGTTAAAACTGTAAATTGTAATTGTAATAGCAAGCAATCTACGAAAGATTAATGCAAGCAACAGTAAACGTAGTCACTAGTTTTGTCTTCTCTGCGCCAGCCTCTCGAACCAAAGGTTCTCAAGTCCTTCATCACTCTTACTCAAGGTACGCCTTTTTATCTTATTTTTTATTTTTTTTACACAGTGATCACCACTTATCAAGGCCCGGAAGCCACTCAAGGATAAGGGTTATTGCGAGTACATTACGTTAGTGTGGAGATTTGATGAAGTGTGTACCTAAGGGGGCGGTTCATCAGGAACTTGTTAACGTTGGACTTGAAGACATCCAAGTTGTAGTCCGGTGGGAAGCAGGCAGACGCAACAGAGTTCCACAGTCGTGCAGTTCTAAGAAAGAAGCTTTGCTCATGGAATCTACGTTTTGTATTTAGGCACAGATAAAGAGTGGGGAAAATTTTTCACATTGAATTCAGCTAGATGGGTGTTTTTCCTGAAAGATTGGCGAGGGGGGACCAGAGATTGGAGTTCAGACGAGCACCTGCCATGGAAATAACGATAAAACAAGGATAGGCTCGCAACGTCTCTTCTGTGGGAGAGAGGTTGCAGGGTAGAGAAAAGGGCATCCCCCACTAAGCCACGAAGTCTATTTTGTACTCTGTCAAGGCAGGATAGGCTGTTTTTAGCAGCTCCTGCCCAGATGGGGCAGCAGTACTCCATCCTTGGACGTACTTGGCTTTTATATAGATAGACAATTGCATCAGTAGTGAGATATCTTCTGGAGCGGTAGAAGGATCCCACCATCTTTCCAGCGACCTTGGCAACAGACTTGATGTACATGTTCCATTTCAGATCAGGAGTAAAGGTCAAACCCAGAAGCTTGTCAAAACACGGGGCCTCACCCAGACGAGAGCCATCCATCCCAATTGATGCCAGATGGGGATCAGAGCGTTGATGATGTAAGGATAGGAGTTTGGTTTTGGATGCATTAAAGGTAACCAGCCACGTCTTCCCCCACTGAACCATGCGCTCGAGATCAGAGGAGAGAGAATCAGAGAGAACTTTGTCATTTACAGCCTTTGATGTGTTGCCATAGATGGTCGTGTCATCAGCATAGATGTCAACGAATGATTTAAGTATGTGTTTAGGGAGGTCATTGATGTAGATCAGGAAGAGAGTTGGGCCCAGGATTGACCCCTGAAGGACTCCAGCATTTATATTGCAGGCCTCCTATTTTTGTCCATCTACCACTACTCTTATGAGCCTATCGGAGAGAAATGATTTAATGATTGAGAAAACATTTCCAGTTATACCGTAGCTGGAAATCTTGTGAAGTAGACCCTTATGCCATACCTTGTCGAAGGCCTTTGATATGTCAAGAGCAATTGCCCTAGAAAGGAAGCCTTTGTCAAGAGATTCACTAATCCTGTGGGATATAACCATCAACACATCTGCGGTAGATCTTGCAGAGCGGAAACCATATTGTGTGTCACTATGAAGGTTGTTCCTGCTGAGATGGTTGACTATTTATCTATTTAATATGGATTCCAGCAACTTACTCATAACACAGAGAAGACTTATTGGTCTGTACTGAGAGGGAGATGACTTATCACCTGAATTCTTAAATACAGGGCAAACTGATGAGGTCTTCCAGGGAGTCGGAAAGCACTTCTCCTTTAGGCAGTGCTTAAATAGTTTCGTAAGTATGGGAGCAAGTTCTGGTTGAAGCTTTTTTAACACTATAATTGGGATGCCATCAGGGCCAGTTGCTTTACTGGAATCAAGGTTCTTGATTAGCTTGGCGACCTCATGCACGGATATTTGTATGTTACCTAGCTTGTTCTGTGTTATAGGAAGAAATATGGGGAGTTGATGGCTTTCGTCGCATAGGGTAGAATTAGCTGCAAAGTCCTTTGCAAATAGTTTGGCCTTGTCTGATGCTGACGAGATGACCTCTGGTCCATTGATAATGGTTGGGATAGAATGCACGCTTCTGTTCAGGATCCTATTTGTTATTTGCCATACTGGTGGGAACCAAGCTGCTGATCAACTACCTTGGATTGAACAGACTGGGCATATAGCTCTCTTGCATTTTTTATTACTCTTTTACAGTGGTTGCTGGTCTATCTTTGGCTAGCTCCTCCCACACATTCACATCGATGAAGAGCGATCAGATCCCGTTTGGCCATGTCTTTAAAACGCAGCACCGGGCGACCGCGGCTTCTTGATCCATTTGCCAGTTCGCTGTAGAGAATATCCTTAGGGAGACGGCCATCGGGCATTTTGCAACGAATATGCTGTTATCATAGCCCTAGTAATAATTAATGGTGTAGATTAAGTAGAATTTGGATTATTTAAGGAGGCAGCTCAACAAGAACTTGTTTGCATTGCAGTCATTAAGTTTCTTTTGCTTTTGTCAGTTTTACAAGAAAAAGTATTATTTGGAAAGTTTCTATTCTCTTGGATTAGTTTCTCTACCAAGCCATCAGTCTAGTATACTCTACTATTTTGATGATAGCTAGAATTCGTATTTTTACTGATAATTTTATCTAAAACATTTTGCCAGTTAATTATACATTTACCAGTTAATTTTAGATTTACCAGTAAATTTTCAAAGATTACAGAAAATAACTTTAAATACATTCTTGTTGCCAGTCTTACAGGCAAGACATTATTTAGAAGTTTTTTCTTTTCCTGGACTCATTTTCCTACCAAGGCTTGGGTCTAGTCTACCCTACTATTTCACCAATAATTAGGATGCTGAATTCATATCCTTTTCTAAGAAGATTAGGGAAAGTAACTTTAAGTACATTTCTCGTGCAGTAATGTACACTCTTAACCCTTATCCTCGAGTGGTCTCTGAGCCTTGATAAGTGGTGATTCCTATGTAAAAAAAGGGGGGAAAAAAGAAAGTACTATAGAGTAGATATTAATAAGAAGTTTTCCTTCTTCTAGACTTTTTGCTCTGATGCAGTGGTACCAGTATGAACTGTGGGCTTTTCTATGATGTGTTAGAGTTCTCTTGACGCTATTGCATAACTTTCACTAATAACCGTGGACATGTTAGGAATCTATATTTCCTTTTTCCCCATCTATGGTTAAAACAGCAGTGTAAACTGAATTTATTTATAAAGCCTCTTTCAAGTAAATATTAAATGTTTTTCTATTTTTAGTTTTACTTTTTTGTTAAATAATAATCTAATATATAAACGGCTATATGTTTGTCTGCCTGGCTGTCTCCATATTTTTAACTCTATCGCCTTTGAAACTAAAAGTCACGGTGGCGCTAGGGGCCTCAAATAATTGTATTTTTTATGGACCATTCTTTTATGGGTCTTTAGCCAGTTAGAATAGTTTTTGAGGGATCATAAATGGGTCAAAATTGAAAAAATCTTTATACATTTTGTACATTATATCTTTGTATCTTATTTTATTTTTAATTCTTAATTTTTAATCAGTTCATGTGCATGTCACGTTGGTACAGTGGTAATGTCATCAGCTTTTTAGCTATACTTTCGGTTTCGATTCTAGCTGATGGCACCCAAATACTTTTTTTTTTACTTTTGCAATCACGACTCTATAATAATATATATGAAATCTGGACAAATTAAAATATCATATTTAAGCATATTTTACATCCGGCAAACCCGCAGCACCCCGCTAGTTTATAAATAAGTTTTTTTTATTCTTTCTTCCATCTTTTCTCTTTGGTTCATCATGGCATAATCCTCTCCCCATTGAGACATACTATCTGTCCTCTTATCTTTTGAGCCATACTATTTTCTCTCACTTGTTTACTTTGAGCCATAATATATGCCCTTTCCTTTTGCACCATGATATACTCTCTCTCTCTCTCTCTCTCACACACACACACACACACACAGACCAAGATATATGCTTCCTCTCAGCCCAGTATATATGCTTTCTCTCGGACCATAGTGTTTGCCTTCTATTGGGCCATAATGTATTCCTTCTCCCTGTCTCTTCTAGGTCATAATATATCCCCTCTTCTTTCTATTCTAGGCCATTATATCTTCCTTCTAACTTCCCTTTCAGATAGTATTTACCTTCGTCCCACCACTGGAAGATGTGACACAAAGTCGAAAGATGAAGATTAAAATGGTAGAACACTTTAGCCTACAAAAAATGTCTGAGCAGCCTCCGATAATTAGTAATAAATGGGGGATACAAAGTGGATTTTGGTTTTACTTTTGGCAGCCTTAAAACTTTTCGCTTTGCTTAAAGGACTATACAGAACCATATATCAGTTGACAGAAAAAAGGCCACCTATCTCAAATGAGCAAAACTTTGTCAAATTGATTGTTAAAGACGTATCCTTGACTGCTGTACACCTTTTGCTTTCTTTCACTTCTTTTTCATATAATACTGTTTTCTGCTGTTTCATACTACCAACCTCTCCTTTCCGTGAAATAGCTACTATTATCCGTATTTGACAAAATGGTCTCTCACACTCAACAGTAAGAAAATAACTTGATATTTTTAATTTGCTTCCTTTGTTTGTCTTCTTTGTCTTATTTCAAGCTAGAATGGAACCAAAAGAGCATTGATTTTTCTATCTGAACTCTTTGGCACTGGATTAAAAGAGTGCTTGGATTTTTTAGTTTCTTCCTCTTGTCCTCACATATTGACAATAGCATGTAGAAGCAGAGGTGATGGAGACAAGGTGCTCCCCACCTAAAACATTATAATTGAGGGGAGAGACATCCAATCATATTCAAACTATCTCCCTGTCTCAAAATATTTCTCAGTACTAGGACTTATACTTGAGTCATTGTGGTATACAATCAAAAGGCTAACACTGAACATCACCAGACTTCTGTACACCACTGTATATAATCATTTATTTGTGAAAATCAGACTTTTATAATCATGGATGATCCAAATAATATATTATTTCTTTCCATCTCTCTTGTTTAATACTATTAACAACAATATCTGTACAGGTGTAGAATATAAATATAGATTTAAAGAATTACCATTGCAATTGTGAGGTTGTTCATGTTTGAATAGGGATGTAGGACAGCAAAGGAGAGATAATATTTTGAAATAGCAACAACAATTTCCAGTCAACAACGTTATTATTTTTCTTCCCCATTATATAAAATAGTCAGTTTCCAGATAGGTAGCTTCAAGTATGATCAAGGCATCCTCAGACCTTTGTATGCCACTCCATTTAGTTGCTTGATTTTTTAAAATCTTTGTGATATACCTACTGTACTCGGCAAGCTGCATGTCTGTATCTTATTTCTGTCAGTATAAATTGATATAAACCTATGAACGGCGTTACAATTGATACATACACTTCCTCATTTCCAAAATTTGTTTCAGCACAAAATGGATTTGGATATGATATTGATTTTGTTATTTTACAATTAGTGTGAATTCATTTGGGGAGGACACGTAAATTACTTCCCTTCGTTCTAAAGAAATAGTTAAGAACTCTATTTATATCGACCGTTTTCTCTGCTGCAACAGCGCTGTAGCATTATTACCAATATTTGTCTCTTTATTTAAAAAAATTCTGTCTGGAAATAAAATAGTTTTGTTTTGTGCACTTAAATCACTGTTTGTTCTTTCATGTTTTTTATGGAAGTTACTCCAGACAAGACATAAAGCCGATTGATGCAAGAGGTTTAAAAGAACAAAAGATGATTGTTGCAAAATCAGGGGATACCTATCAACCTTAGTTTTGAAAAGACCAAGAGAGACGGAAGAAAATCAGCAGAAAATGAGTTCTACAAGAAGCTACTGGAATAGGAAACTGTATTATAGTGAGTTTTCAGAACAACAAATTGATGAAGAAATACTGCAACAGAACCGGTGATATATATGTAGCAGCAATAGCATAACACGTATGCAAATGACCGAGTCGTTTCTTGAGGTGACGTCACAGCGGTGGAAGAGAAGGAAAAAGGCTGAGAGAAAAAAGAAACCATGTGGGTGGTGAATCATGTGTGATTGGTAAAGGAACTTTTAAAACAAGATGCGATCTGAACTTTGAACAACAAAAATGATCAGAAAACCGTGTGCCTTGGGGCAAGCTGCAGCCATAGTAGCAGAAAGAAAAGTAGAGATTTGAAACCATGTGGACAGTAACAGCAAGCGTGAAGCATGTGCTGCTGAGAGAGGGTTTTGAATAGCCCATGTGTTGGCGACTGGACTTGAGCAGAAGTGTTGATGCAGAAGGATAAAGAAAATATATTCAACACGGCAGTTTTGTTAACCACATGGTGAATGAAGAGACTTGCAAAACCAAGATGCTGGCTTAGTTTGGAAAGTACCATGAATAAATGCTTTTTATTTCAACTAAAACAAAAACTGGGTCGAATTTCTTTTCCTTGTTTTTTTACAAGACTTTCATACACAGCATCAGGTTGGTGTTAAAATATAGCGACAACATTATACTATGTCATGATTGCATTGAAACAGTGGTTCTCGTTAGATCACCAAAGCCCCGCCACATGAAGCCTAGCCATTACCTGATGGGGGACAATTGAAAATACTAAGTGCTGTATAGCATCTTCCCATAGCTACAACATACGTGCTGCTGGGGGCCACTTGTGAATTTGATATTTCTTGTAAATTTCCTTCTTCAGAGAAAGCTGGCATAGTTCGTCCAGGGCTAATACCATACTAAGTGTTACTGGTTCATTCATTCGTTCAAATTGATGAAGACCACAAGACCAACGAATCAAACGAGCTGGAACAAAGGAAGCTATAAAAAGAACCCAATAACTACAATTATACATCAATAAGGATGAAGAAATTTTATTTGTTTTATTTATTCAAAGAATATTTACCTGACAATGACAATTATTTTTATGCATAAAGAAAGTGTATTTCTTTAATAGTATTGACTCTGACAGACATTTATTTTTTCAAAGGGAATATTATTCAAAACAAATTATACAGATTGGTGTTAAAAACACTGTGCAATTTTCACGATGTTGCACTAGTGTACGATGATTGTTCCAAAAGTAAAGCCTCCTGTTTTTTTTTGTTTTTTTTTAACCTAAGATGTTGAAGAGCTATGCTGACGGGAGTAATACAATTAAAACGAGCAACCTATTCTGCTCCAGAATTTATTTTTCTACATTCTCATCACCATTCTCAGTAAATTTTTGTCAGGAATTTAATGATACATCTCTGCTTCTGATGCAGGGCTATGACAAAGGTTTATTTCTTAGAGTCTCACACCGTCAATATCCATAACACAAAGGTGAAACTTCCAGCTCATGAGTGCATGGGTTCGGTTATCATAACAATGCAATTTGCAATCACTTCTGATCTATTCAAGCGGACTAAAAAAAAAAATGGAGGCATTACTTTAGGTAGGCCCCTCGTATGTTATTACTGATCCATGCATATAGATTCATTCTCATTGAGCTGTCATTAACAGGTGACATTTATTCACACATTCTTAAGAACCTCAGCAAAAGAAAAGTATTTTTGGCTAAAGTTTTTTGTTTTTGTTTTATTATTATTTAAAAATCCTCATTTGTGTTGAACGTTGCTTTCTCCACATTCTTAAATATTTACCATTTGTTTCTTTCTTATTTTATCGTTTCTCTCTATTATTAAGCCACGCGGATTTAAAATGATTTAAATTATTTTACAGGCATTTTTACCCGATTCATCAAAATAGCAGAGAATTCTGTAGGCTTCTGATAACAATTTTAATTAAGTTTTGCTAACAAAACTACTATGTTTTCATAAAACACTTGCTTAAAAAGTCTGCGGAGTTGTGAAGACTCTAAATACATATATCACTACATTGTGTCCACATAATGGCCACTGACGTCACCCACTGACATCTACTAAAAAGAGTAGAGGCGACTATTTGCATAATATGTCAGGAGCCCTACACAGTTCATGATATACTGACGGGCTGTGCGAACTTTGAACAGGTTCAAATAAAGCATTATCAAGAGAATAGTCTCAGGGAGATATTTAATAAGATCGATCCAGTAAATATTATTGAATTTCTGAAAGAGATTAAAATATATAACAAAAGATTCCACAAGAAACACCAAAATCAACAAAACAAACATTGCTAGTTTTTCTATAATCTATTGTTATTTTCAGGTGCTTTAAAAGCTTTAATCTATCGTTTACTCCTGTAAGATATAACAAAATCTCGTCTATCTACAACCACTGTCAATAGTTTCTCTTTTTCTCAACCTAAAACTAAATGAAACTTCCATGAACAAAGTTTCTTACTTAAAAATTCCTGTGGAACAAAATATTGCATGATAGCTTCCCAGCTGACTAAAACATGGTCGCTTTCAAGTCCAATATAAAATATTTGAGTTTTTATGGAAAAACAAATATGCTACTTAGTACTTGTTTGATGTATTTTATCAGCAAAACTATTAGAAATTATATTTTTAAGCTAAAATATGAAGCAGCCACAAAAGTACGAATATGGAACCTACCTTACGATGTAAAAATATCTAAAAATGTGTTTGTATTCAAATTAAAACTCTAAGGCTTTTGAAAGGGTATGGCACGATGGTCTTTTCCAACCCATTTCCCTGATCAGGAAGAACTACACGCATCACTTTTAGATCTGTTTTTGACCACAGTTCCTGATGATTGTATAACGAAAGCCGACAGCCCACTTGGGAACGCTGATCATGCAGTGATAATGGTTGAAATTGCCCTAAACACTAGAGCCAAAACTGAAGAGCCAGTGCTCAAAACAACGAGATATTATAAAAAGGCTGACTGGGAAGCCATCAGAGATCTTATCCGAGACACCCCATGGGGAAATATTTTTCTCTTCCTGCTGAACAGTGTGCAAACGAGACCACTGAATGGTTCAAAACTGCAATCGAAGTCATGTTCCCATGCGGAAATTCTATAGCAAGCCCCACTCTCCCCAATGGTTTATTTCGACTTGCGCAACTGCCATTGCTCAAAGACAGCATGCATTCCGCAGGTTTAACCGACATAAGTCCAGTTCAAACAGACAGAAGTACATAGAAGCTAGAAGTAACGTTAAGAAAGAAATAGCGACAGCTAAGAGGGAATTTACGGAAACCACTAAAAAATGCATTGAAGCACAAAAACTAGGAACTCGTGACTTCTGGAAAATCTACAACAGTGTAGTAAATAATGGGCAATCAACAATTCCCCCACTAACCAACAATCACAAGGTTGTTTGTTCAGCAACCGAAAAGGCTAACATGTTTGCCAGTCGGTTTGCCTCAAACTCCACACTGGACCCTTCCAACCACCCCCTACCTCAATTTCCTATGCGGACAGACGCCATGCTAGACGATCTGAAAATCACCCCTGCTCAGGTGCATGCTATCATAAAAAACCTTGACACTTCAAAAGCATGTGGACCCGATCTCATCCCAGCTGTGCTATTAAAAAAGTGCTCAGCTGAAGTAGCTTCAGTTCTCTCCAAACTCTACAACAAATGCCTTAATGAATCTTGCTTTCCGGGCTGTTGGAAAACTGCTTCTGTGGTACCAGTATTCAAGAATTCTGGCGAAAGAACTGACCCATTAAATTATCGCCCTATTAGCCTCCTCCCACTTTTTGCCAAAATATTTGAGACCTTAATTAACCATGCTCTAGTCCAGCACCTTACAGATGCTAAACTTCTGACCGACCAACAATATGGATTTAGATAAACCCGTTCCACAGCAGACATCCTCACTGTAATCTCTGAACGCATATACCATTCACTGGACAAAGCGGGAGAGGGCAGAGCGGTAGCTCTAGATATATCTAAGGCTTTTGACAGGGTATGGCATGAGGGTCTCCTCAGGAAGGTTAGATCTTACGGTATCACTGGTCGAATACTTAACATAATTAAATTCTTCTTAGATAAGAGAAAAATCCAGGTTGTCCTCGATGGTCGTACATCTAAACAATATGATATAAATACGGGAGTGCCCCAGGGATCTATTCTTGGACCTCTACTGTTTCTGATATTCATAAATGACCTCCCCGACAAAATTGCCTCTGAGATGGGTATATATGCTGATGACACCACACTCTATAGCAGGCACGACAGGAAAGCAAATGAACATATATCTAAAATAATGGCAGAAACACTAGAGGATGACCTCCAATCAGTAGTGGAATGGGGACAAAAATTGATGGTCACATTCAATGCCGCCAAGACTCAACTAGTTTCATTCAATAATTACAAGAAACCTTCTCTACCACCTATAGCAATGGCCAACGACTCTTTATCTGAGAGTACGTCTTTCAAGCTCCTTGGCCTAACGTTCACAGGAAACATGAGTTGGAACAATTACATCGAGGGCATTGCCAGGGCCGCTGCAAGGAAGGTGGGCTCTCTCTACCGTGCTAGAAAACTACTAACATCCGAAAGTATCCTGTACCTCTATAAGGCCACCATTCGCCCATGTATGGAGTATTGCTGTCATATTTGGGCTGGTGCATCGGCTACTAGTCTCTCGCTCCTTGACAAGGTTCAAAAGAGAGTCGCAAATCTGATAGGCCCTGAACTGGCATCTAAGCTTCAGCCTCTGTCCCATTGACGAAACGTTGCATCCCTCTGCCTGTTCTACAAGTATTTTAATGATGAATGCTCTGATGAACTGCAAGCACTTTTGCCTCCACGACGTGACAACCCTTGACAGACCCGACAAGCTGCAAAATCCCACCCCCTCACTGTAGTGATCCCTAGATGTAAAAGATCTTTCTACTCTGGTAGTTTCTTCCCCAGAACTGCTAGACTTTGGAATTCCATTCCAGGTCACTGCTTCCCCAACTGTACTGACATGCATAAGTTCAAGTGCAACGTGAACCAACATCTTGCTGCCCAAGTCCCTACATAGTACCCCAGTAGTTGTTTCCCCTGATAATAGCCTCCTACACCAAAGTGGCAGTGTGCCTTGTTTGGGGTGAAAATGTAATAAAAAAAAAATTAAAAAAATGTCTGCCAAGTTCCAATTCTTTTCAATTTTCACCCCTTAGCTGCTGTTTTTACTGGTTAAAAACCAAATCGAATTTGTTCTACAGACCCAAATCCCTTGTATACTAAGTTTCAAGTCTAAAGACCAAAAATTGACAGCCGAGTTTGATAGAGACCGTTCCTCACCGAAACAGACAAGATCACCTTTATAGATATACTAGCAGGCCGCCCTGCATTGCCCGGTCGTAAAATATGCATAAATATATATGTTAATTAATGCAGAATTCTTATTTATTATGAACAGAAATACTGTAGGTATTTAAGGTAACGTTAGATTCCTTTACAAAAACTCAAGTAAATAAAACACGAAAACTAACTGAGACATGTGTAGTGAGTACTATGTTTTTTCTAAATGGTTCACTTCTTATAAGTGAAAAGAAATACTTGAGTGGAGATCGAAACCAAACTTTGAAGACAGTGAGTCAAGTACGATAACCATCAGGCTAGCTTGACACAATCTTTAAAAAATGTTTTCAGACCTACTTATTCTTAACATAAGTAATCTGTCATGTGAACCATTCACACATACGCATTCGTGAAACAGTTGACAAACAGATAAAAATCCGATGATTTTGCATTAAATTGTATCCATAATTATTAGACATTAATGATGCAAAATTTCCTGAATTTCTTCTTCATAAAGCTTATATTTTGGGCATGTTCTAGAAACAAAATCACATAGTATTTTCATCAGAATTGGAATAAGAATTCTAGTGATAAGGTTTAGTATCATTATATCTTGATTTTAATCTTCATATGGGGGACGCAGAATTGGTGCAAAACGTTTCTGCCTGAGGAATTAATTTTACCTGTCCTAAGACGGGTATTCTTCTTGTATATGTGTATTTCTAGGAATCAGGGTTTCCCACTTATAAAACAAAAGTTCACTGCTTGTCTTGTATGAATTAGTTTAAAAATCGAAAGTAGTTGCTCTTCTTTAACTCGTGTGCCATTTCAGCATATGCTGCAATCATTTTAATTTTTCTATATGATAGTTCATTTCATAATTATTAATATATCTGCTATGATTTATTAATTTCGATTAATTTCATTTTCGTTCTCTGATGCTTTCTCTGGTGTAGCAGGTGTCAATTGAGGTGAACTGGTAGAGGTCAGAGTTATCTCCCCTATTTTCGTTGGTTTTAATGAATGCTAAAGTCATTTCTGTGAATTATGATTAAATTCTCGCACTTATTAACACCTGTCGCATTGTTGGTAAACGTGTTAAGAATATAACAATCTGCATTGTCATCAATCGTGTGATGTTTGTGTACGTCACATCAGTTTGATTAAAGAATGCATTATTGTATTAATTAATGTAGTTTATTATTAAATCTGCCTGATGTTCAGAAGTGAAAGACTTTTCATTGAATGGAGAGAAATAAGAGAATAATACGATGAATGCTCAACATGAGTCTTAAAGCCAGGCTTAGATCTGATGACTTTGGATGGCAAAGTTATTGAGGTTGTTCAGAACTTATGGTGATGATGTAGGAGCACAGAGTGAAGCAGGTACTAGTGTGATTACTAGGGTTAGGAGTTGATGGCTTACGTTCAGGGAGCATCCGCCATTACTAATCAGTAGAGCGTTACCATTGTTGACCAAGTGAAGAGTTTATCAGGCGTGTTTATGCAATGTGATGATGTATGGAAGTGAAACATGATTGGTGAATGTTGAGGACATGTGTTGCATGGAGAGAAATAATATGAGAATGATACGATAGGTGTGTAATGTGGGCCAAAGGTGGGCTTAGATTTGATGACCTCAGCTGGATACTAAATCAGTATAAGGAGATGTGTGCACAACTGTAAACTTGATGGTATGGTCACATTAAAAGAATGGATGAGAGTTCTTGGGTTAGTAGATGTAGAACAGTTGAGTTAGGAGGATCAGTTGGCAGAAGAAAGGAAAACATGGTAGGAAGTGATAAGGATGGACTTGTGCTATATATTTGTTGTGGCCAGTCATTCAATGTGCTTTTCAGTCTATATAATTTCTGAATCGACTTTTGTCACTGTCTATGATATATACACTTGGTTGCGAATAAAACACAACATAGCTGTGTTATAAAAATATTTTGTTTATTCCGAATGACAACCTTTTCGATTTAGTATGATGGGTGTGACATCAGTGAAGGTGCATGATGGAGGTGTAGTGCGGATGTTTGGCAGCTTGTCCTCATTGTGGAATGTTTAATGTTTCCCACTGTCTATTGTTCTACTTTGACCGATATTTCTCTCACATATTTCTGGTCAAATTATGCATTTCAATAGACAATGGTGGGAAACCTTGCAGAGATAAATAAACAAAGACCTGGTCAGAGATAGGTTAGTTTAGAAATCAATTTCTAAAAGCCGTCCAACACATGTCAGCATGTAAAACGGACATTAAACCGATGATGATTGGGGGGGGGGTTTACAGAAAAATAATTCAAGATATAGTAATTTTTTACATTTTTTTTAAATAGGATTTTAAAAAATTGTTTTAGTTTTCCTTGATGTTTTTCTTTAACTAAATATTTGACTCTTCTTGTTTGTGTGTGTTTGGCGCATATATTCATTCGACAGTTTCTCACTGTTTTATTTCAGCCTTTCTGTTTTTATTGTGATCTGCAGAATCATTCAAGCTGTATTAATTGGACAGTGGGGGCAATGTTGCATCGGTGGTTTGGGTTACTTTTATAACCTATCTGACTGTTAATATTCGATTAATAGTAAATGAAAAATATCAAAGTTACGCGTAGGTGAGAAATACACAGACACAAAAAATAATATTTATTAATACAGAGCCATGACAGTGACTTTAAAGTCGTCATCATATAATAAAAAAATATTTAAAAAAAAAAAAAAAGACTCATAACTGATCCGTGTGATTTTGTACTTATATTCATTTCATAGGTTTTATTCTTTTCCCGCTTAAAGATAGATGTGACACAAGGTCAGGAAAGTTGAATTTGAAAAGTCAACACCCTAGAGGAATAGCACTAAGCAGTCTCATTGGCCAGTACGGGCACCTCAGGCGATTAGCAAAAAAGCAACTCTTTGAATTGAAAAAAAAATGTTCATAAAAATGTCGGTTTACATAACATAAAAAATATTGGATTAGTTTTTTTTTTAATGAAAAACTTGTTGATTTGAAGTTCATTTAAATAAAAAAATTAATTTAATTTTTTACATTTTGAAAATGACTTTCTCAGATTCTTTTTTCTTGCATATAGATGTTTAAATGTAATGTGGACAAACATCTTGCTTTAAATATGATCCTAAATAGTAGCCACTTATGTCCAAGTGGCAATATGCTTTGTTTGCAGTCAATAAGAGTAAGAAAAAAAAAAAGAAAAGATTTGTCATAGCTTTTTTTTGAAACTCGGCATGGCTGGTCTCTCTCTACTTTATCATTATTTCAATGGAAGATGCTCGACTGAGCCCTAATTCCTGATTCCTCCCTGTAAGACGTTCATAATAAGAAATCGTCCCTCTTCCTCCATATGTCTAGCATCAGAAATTTTCATAGGCACAGCTACTATGTTATTAACATTTTTGTAAATTAAACTTTTTCACCATTCAAGTTTGATGTGATCGTTTCTATATAGAGGTATAATAAGGAAATTATATTGACTTTTGTATATCAATACCTATTCAAAAATGTATTCTTTACTTATTTTGAAGTTGAGCTTTTCTTGTTTTGAGCTTTCTTTTACTTAAATTGAGCATTTTTAATTGAGCATTTGCTTTGCTTAAATTGAGTTTTTCTTTTTTTCGAACGTGCGATTTTCTTTTTTTATGTTGAGCTTCTTTTTTTTCGAAATTGAGCTTTAATTTTTTTAAATTGAGCTTTCTATTTTTAAATTGAGCTTTTCTTTTCTTTTTTTGCGTTGAGCTCAATCTTTTTTTTCGAAGTTAAGCTTTTTGTTTTAGAATTGAGCCTTTCTTTTTTTCCTAAGTTGAACCTTTTTGCTTCAAAGTTGAGCTTTTTGTTTTGAAACTGAGCTTTTCTGTTTTTTTTCTTCCTTTTCGGAAGTTGAGTTTTTTCAAAGTTGAGCTTTTCTTTTTCAAAGCTGAGTTTCTTTGAAGTTGAGTTTTTCTTTTTCGAAGTTGAGCTTTTCTTTTTCTTTTTTTAATCGAGATTTTCGAGATTGAGTTTTTTGCAGTTGAGCTTTTTTTTTCGAAGTTGAGTTTTGTTTGTTTTGAAATTGAGCTTTTCTTTTTAGTTGAGCCTTTCTTTCTTTTAAACTGAGCTTTTCTTGCTATGAAGTTGAGCTTTTCTTGTTTGGAAGTTAAGCTTTTTTTAAGGTAAGCTTTTCTTGTTTTGCAGTTGAGTTTCTTTTATTTTGAAGTTCAGCTTTTCTTTTGGAAGCTGACCTTTTCTTTTTAAAAGTTGATTTTTTTAAGTTGAGCTTTTCTTTATTTGAAACTGAGCTTTTTTGTTTTGTTTTGGAGGCGAGCTTTTCTTGTTTTGAAGTTGAGCTTTTTTGCTTTGAAGTTGAATTTTTCTTGTTTTGAAATTGAGCTTTTCTTGTTTCGCTGTTGAGTTTTTCTTCTTTTTAAGTTGGCTAACTTTGAAGATGAACTTTTCTAACTTTGCAATTGAGTTCTCCTTGCTTTTAAGTTCACGCCTTTTTTAATTTAAGTATAAAAAATTCAAGTTTTGAAAGTAATGATGAAAGTGACCAACTCTAACATTATGCATTTTCATACTTACCAATTTACAGCGTGGCACATATATTATAGGCAAATATAATTTTATAAGTAGACAACATTATTTCATGATTTTTTCTCCATTGTATTCGAGATAATTGTTTCACCATGGAAATAAAATGATTATAACATGCGAAAATCAAAGAGAAAGAAGAAAAAGGAGGAATGTGAGGAAAAAACACAAAAATTGTTACAATTGGGTGTTCAGAATCATTTTACAATTGACTAATTGAAACATAGTTTTTCTTTTTTTGTTTTTGTTTTTATAAGAATATGTCTTCTTGTTTAGATAATTAAGAAAAATCTGATCTCATATTAAACTACAGATACAATAATAATAATAATAATAATAATAATAATAATTTGTATAGAGGACTGTGTTAATGAATCGAAAAAAGTATTAGAGAAATACATTATGCAGAACACTGAAAGGAGAATTACGTAATAAGGAACGATGAGAAAATGAACAATACAGAAAATAAAGGGGCGAAGGGAAGACAAGAGGAATTAGAAGAGAAGCAGATACACAGACGATTAATAAAGATGACAAAAGACGAGAATAATGAAACACTTGGAATTGGCTACAAAAGGTAAACAGAGAAACTGAATCACTAATAATAGTTGCACAAAATAACACAATTAGAACTAATCACATTAAAGCAAAAATCGACAAAACACAAGAAAACAACAAATGTAAATTCTGTGGCCAAAGAGATAAAACAATAAACCACATAATAAGCAAAGGTGGCAAACTAGCCCAAAAAGAATATAAGACTAGACATGATCAAATAGGAAATGCAGTATACCGGGAATAATGCAAACAACTGCATCTTGAACACTCAGACAAACGGTACATGCACACTTCTGCAGAAGATGAAAGATAAAATGAAAGTTACAAAATCCTATGGGACATTGATGTACAAACAGATAAACCCATCCAAACAAGAAGCGGATTCATAATTGCTAACAAGAAGGAAAAGTCCTGTTAGATTGTAGATTTCACCATCCCAGCAGACCACAGGATTAATACCAAGGAGACAGAGAATTGAAGCAAATACACGGAACTAGCCAGAGAGGTGAAAGAGATATGGAAGATGAAAACAGTCAAGATAATACCAATACTAGTACTAGCACTAAGAACAATCCTGAAAAACTTTGAAAAAAAGAATGAGGGAAATTGGTATCAGAGGGATAGCTGAGAAGATACAATGGATAACAATAATGAAAACAACAGAAAAATGCAGAAACTTATGCTACAGGCGCTAGCCGTACACATAAAAACTGTTACAGAAGTGAAACACAAAAAAAAACAACACCATATGGAATCAAGAAAACGGAAACTACGTAATTTTAAGCCCCCCACCATCTCAAAAAAAGTGTCGGCATCAACTGGCACCACACTAAATAGTCGAGAAGGGTAAAAAAGGATGGAAAAAACAAGGAGAGAAACCACTAACCAGACTTCCACTGGGTGAGTGTGAAGAGGATTGGGAGACTCATTGCCATCCAAATTCCAGTGTAGATCAATGGTCGCTTTCAACGAGAAATCAATGGTAAACGGCAGTTGCAATAACGCAAATTAATTTACAAAAGTTATCAAAAGAGGTGGACAGTACTAATCAAGTAGAATGTCCATACTATGACAGGTAAAATTAATAATCCTGAACGGAACGGTCTTACACTACTTTTATTTCCTCTTACAAAGATTAAACTCAAGAAATTCTTAATTTTAATTCTAGAATCTTTATTCCAATTTTTACATGATTTTCATTCTAGAAAATGTCTAAAGCTAAAGGGCTCTACAGAAGAAATTGAAATTAATAGAATTTTGCTTAATTGGTGTCTAATGACTATGAATAAAATTTAATGCAAATCTAATATATTTAAATTTTCAACTGGGAGGTTCCATCCGTATTATTCCCCTCCCTCCAAAAACTCCTGTAAAATACTCCGAAGAACTGAAATTTGAAGAATATTTATCAATTGATGTCTAAAACTTATTATTGATGTTTTACAATTTTCATGGAGGGCATTTCTCTTCCCTTTTTTACACAAAACGTAATTAAACTTATGACGATGTTCGTTTGCTGGGGAGTGTTACTTGGTTGAGAAACGTCCTGAGAACAGCAATCAGCTCCTCGGGTGTTAGACAAGATCAAACACCAAATGACAGAAACATCAATGGGTCGATGTGGCGTCGGCTATACCTGGCTAGCACGTCTTGTCGTCATTGAGTTTTCATTGCGTTGTTAATGACATGCATTCTTCATGGCAGGAACCGCTTCTCTGTTGCTGAAAACTAATATTTGTACAAGACAGCGAACAAAGGCATTTCTTATAAAAAAATATAAATCTTTTATTTAACACTGGAGGAGCATATTTAGATAAGATCAGTTGAGACCCGACGCATGCCACTAATGGCGTCGCAGCCAAACTACTTTGTGTCTGTTGCATTCAGAGTGTCAGTCTCAAATGTTTAAAACAATACAATTATAATTCAATAAAGAAAGAAAGTGAGTGAAAGAGAGAGAGAGAGAGAGAGAGAGAGAGAGAGAGAGAGAGAGAGAGAGAGAGGTGGGGGGACATCCATACATAATATTTGAACATTGTATTGGTTTTGTAGGCCTCAATAACGAGTTCTTTTGGGTTTGACCTTTCGAATCTGGTGTCTCAGATCGTTTTGACTTGGTTGAATATTATAAACAACTGTCACTCATGGCTCGAATTATACCTGATTTACAACAATTACTGAAGCCGTTATGTTTTTTTAAATAATAATACATCTCTTTCTCTCCTCCCCATGAACACAGTAAGGAACAAGTTAGGTATAAGGTTTATTAATCTAGAAGCCCCAGAGTCTTCATTGTGCCACAAACTAACACTTTGCAGTTGCATCCCTAAATTCATAATGATCGATTAATTAGTTTAGGAGTGAATCCTCTACATACAAATATATTAACATATACATATATCTAACTTTATATGAGTAGAGATGAAGTTTGGTCGTCTAATTTACGGCATTTCAACACTTTTCAACTTATTTAATACTGAATCCAAGAATTTTTGTAAAAAAAAATTGTTATAGTTTCTTTAATTCTTCAAATATTTAATCAGGGTGTTTGGTTTTGTTGTTTTGTAGAGGAAAATTATTGTTTTTTTTTGTTCTAGCTTTGCAAAACATGATTTAATTTTTAAAAGGGAACGAAAAAAAATACAATAACATCAATGTTTGATGCTTTTTAGGTGAGGAAGTCAGTAGCAACAGGAAGGGAAGATTAGACTTCATGTGGTACATTTATGAAAATTCATATATCAAATTCATGAGGATTGCTTATTCATATTATTTGGAATATTTGGACTACTGTTCTCATATTGAGTGCCATTTTTCACAAGGTTTCAGTCGATTTAACCTCAGACTTTCTTCAGGCATATCTTGTCGAACTTGAAAATGTTTCTGTGAAACTCGAGAATTTGAACGAAATTTTGAACAGGACCTTTTATTTACATCACAGAGGTAACATGCTCTCATTTCATCAGCCATGACTGAACAGAGGTTTTAAATAATTAGCAATTGTATTTGCAAGTGTAAACTCCAACCACTGCGTCATTGGCATTACAGACCTGTGACACAGTTGTTAGAGTACTTGAAAAAAATCAGTTGTAAAATTGATATTCTCCTGAAGGTTGAAGGTTCAATTCTCAGTGTGGGCAACTGAAAAAATCGAATGCGAATTACTTAGAACTTACTAGCCATGGCCGATGGAATGAGAGGGTGCTACCCTCATGAAGTAAATAAAGGGTTTCGTTCGAAATCCCATCCAAATTTCTGAGTTCAACAAATGTTCCCAAGTTACATTATAAGGAGAGAGATTACATCGACCAGTATGTTATGAAAATGACACTCAAGATGAGAGCAGTAATCTGAAGAATCTAAATAATATAAATAACCAATCCTCATCTCAAAAATTCAGAAACGAATGATTATATTATATGATTGAAAGTTAGTATAACATTTGTATTTCTCTAGGCAGATTAACTAGCAAAGTGACAACCTCCTCAAATACCAAACAAGCTTGTTTAGAAGTTTTTAAAATTATCATTATCTAAAATATTTTAAGGTTCTTAAGAATCATTTATACATACGTAAAAATAAATACAAATGCACATTGAATATATACACGAATTTATAATCACATTCCGTGTAACATCTATCTTTATCTGCTAGCATATGTTGAATGGCTTTAATAAATTGACTTCCAAACTAATCTATCTCTGGCCAGGTTTTTATTTATTTCTCTTCCTTTCAAGTTCATCCTTATTACTTTCTCCCATGTTTGCCTTGCTCTTATTCTGCCTTAGTCAACTAACCCTGCTACCTGAATGGTTCTACTAACCCGAGAACTCTCATCCATTCTTTTAATGTGACCAAACCAATTAAGTCTCCTGTTCTGCACACATCTCCCTATACTGTTCAGATTTAATCTTCTCTTGAGGACATCATATTAAAACCTGTCTTTAAAACTCACATTACACATTCATCATATTATCATATCATTCCTCGCCATGCAACGCATGTCCTCAACTCTCGCTGGTCAGGTTTCACTTCCATAGATTATCACACTGTGTACACGTCTCTATTAGAATCTTCTTTTAATCAACGGAGGTAACACTCTAACAGTGCTACCGAGTGTTGCCCGGAGTCCTAAAAAGAAACCAAAATAAAATAAATTAGTGTGTGTAATATCTTTATATTAAAGCTTCTATCCCTCTTTATCTTTCCCTCTTTCCTTCTCTCACCCTTTCTCTAACCCTTTCTTTTTCCTCTGCCCAACTCATCTTTTTCTTTCTTGATTTAATGTGTTTCAAAGAATTGATGATCATGCAATTAATTTATTAGCGCTATTCTTTTTAAATATAATACTGTAATCATCATTGAAAGGGAAGTATATTCCATTCATGAAAATTAATAACGATTTCATAAATGAAAAGAGAGTCTCTTTAAGGTTCAAAGAAACTTTTGTAATAATATTATATATATATATATATATATATATATATATATATATATATATATATATATATATATATATATAGTGGAGATGGTAATTAATAAAAACTGAAGAAAGTGCTCAATACTGTTGTAGAGCAAATATATATATATATATATATATATATATTGTATTTAAATTTTATGATTTGAAAAATTTAATCTTCAAATACAGAATTTTTTTTCTTTTCAAATCATAAAATTTAAATACATAAATTTTGATTCATTTGCTCTATCTTGAATATTGAGCAATTTTATTTGGCTGGGATTGTATTATATAAAATATTACATCTAATAATATTTCGTAAGCCTGAAAATAACTGGATTTGCATATCAGGAGACATATTTCATTTCATTATTCTGAAGTCAATCCTGGCTTGAGGTAGTTGCCTGTCTAGCCGCACTGATGAGCTGAGAAACAGCAAAACAGTACTGTATGTGGGTGATTATATATATATATATATATATATATATATATATATATATATATATATATATATATATATATATATAAGGTTATCATTCCTGTAAGTAATCGTCAGGCGTAATTATTTTAGCTTTAGCCTGACAATTCCTCATAGGCATGATATGTGGAAGATTCTGTGTAGCTTTATTGCCATATATTTTCATAATTCTCTACCTAGCTCTATTCATATATTGATTACTGTTTAAGTAAATACTGAAAATCGACGCATAAGGCATTTTATCTCATAACATTTTATGTGGACACACGAAATAATAATAATAATAATAATAATAATAATGAAACAGCTATGCCGATTTTTTTTTTAAATTTCACACGAAGGTACTTGATGAGTCTCGGGGTGTTATGTATGCTTTGTATCGGAATGTATCTGATAAGTATTGAAACTCGATAATCGAAAAAATCCAATTAAAGAAGGAAGTATGATTTTGACTATTTGAGAAGTTTTATCACCGCACAAGCAGAAAAACTAAGCCTATAAAATCAACTGCATATTCTTTTATAAGACAGGGGCGCGTTCGAAAGGGATGTTTCTTTTTAGAGCACAGTTGAACCATTATACTTGAGTCTTTTTTCCAGACACTTACTAGTCCTCAACACTATGCATAGTTATTTATCCAGAGACACGTCTATCAGCATCTCTATGATTCATCAGTTTGGCTAGACAAGGAGAGAAATTATATTGCATTTTAAATAAAACCATTCATTTGCTTTTTATATGATGCTGATGAGCAGTAATAGCCGCTTTATTATTATTATTATTATTATTATTATTATTATTATTATTATTATTATTATTATTAGTAGTAGTAGTAGTAGTAGTAGTAGTAGTAGTAGTAGTAGATATCCCCTCCATAACACTACTGGCAACTCAAGGATGCTCTTTACCGAATTTGATACACTTCTTTTGAGAAGTTTTGAACTGTTTATTTGTTTTGTTTTGTTTTGTTTTAGCAACAGTAATAGTAATATATTATTATTATTATCATTATTATTGTTATTATTAGTAGTAGACCCCCTCCTCCATGACACACCTGACAATTCAAGGATGCTTCATGGCAAATTTGGTGCAATTCTGCTAAGTGCATTTATTTTTAAGGGAAAGAAAAAAGAAAGGAAAATTGTATGAACTTGAAACAAAGAAAACTTATTTCCTATACAGAAACAGTTTAAAAAGAATAAAAGAACATTATAATAGACGTTAATATCGAGGTCTGTGTGCTAGATATTCAGATTTTCTGGAAATTTGGGGAATATTTCTAAATTGGTCTTTAAATTTCATACAAGATGGCTGAATTTTAAGGAATGGAGCGTACACACACACACACACACACACACACACACACACACACACACACACACACACACACACACACACACACACACACACACGGGGGGGGGGCAACTCAAGGATGCTCTGTCCTAAATTTGGTACAAATTTGTCAAGTACTTTTATACTTAAGGCAACAAAATAAAAATGAATAATAAAAAATAAGATTATAAGTTGTTTTTATAACTTACACCATAAAAATCCAGATAAAACATTACAACAGATGTTCAATTCGATTTAAATTTTATGCACATTTGAATTATGACAGGCAGGGGCACTTTTTGGGGACCCTCTTCCACCAAACCATTAAAATATATTCAAACTGTGATAGAAATATTCTGAGTAACTTTCTTATAAAAAATATGTTACCGCTTTTTTGAAATCTATTATTAAAACTTAATGTCTGAACATGTACACAGATGTGTTTATATATATATACTAGCAAAAGTACCCATCGTTGACTGGGTTCAAAAACAGCCTACAGAAAATGGACTCTGATTTATGAAAGTATGATAGGTTATGAAAAGGAAGGGTTGTAAATTTGGGTTGAATTTGGGGGCATCAAAACCAAAGCAAAATAGGATGAAAGTAAAAATAAAATAGATAAACCCCATAATTTATTATACCATACCTGTTCACACTGAAACACTTATCACAATATTCTGTGGATCTATATCAAAAAATCTTGTCAAACTTTGTGACATATTTCCATTCTATGGAGGTCAGGCGCGAACAAACACCCCATAATTTTATTATACCATCCCTATTTAAGTTAAAACATCAAAGTATTCTTATGTACATCTATATAAAAAAAAAATCAGTTGTAAACGTTTATTTTTAATTTTTAATTTTTTTATTTCAATACTTTGTGGACCAGGCACGAACGCAGACCCCACAATTTTAATGAACCACCGTTCTGCCAGATCAAACATATCCATTCCTGTGTCTCGAGACATCTTCTATCATCATATGTAATCAGTTTTTTTAAATAGTCAACCATATAGGAGCCTATTCGTGACCAGACACACACACACACACACACATACACACACAGACATTCAGCTTTATATTATAGATATATATGTGTGTATATATATTGTTCACCAGAAAAATTAATTAGGTAAGACTTCAGGTTCTTCTTCATAAGCTCTGTGGCACCAATAATACAGTATGATTTATATTTAAGATTCCAGTTTCTTTTCATATCATACATGAGAACTTGATATTTAGTCTGTTTCTCCCTTTCAGCTCTATTCAGACCTCCATCATTAGGGACACTCACTTTAACCAAGGTTGCCACTCTCTCGGACTTATTTCATATAAGGTTTGACAGCAGCATTTTCAAGGTAGGTGGCTGTAAGAATGAGTGTTTTTCGCCATGAAAGCTCTAAACTTTGCGAACCACTTCTGCAAAGTTCTGTCAGTTAAAACATCTACACTTTACCCTTCACATATCTTTGTGTTGTTTGTGAAACAATTTTTCTTTTACTGAAATAGAAAAGGATCAAGTGTCTTAAATGGGTCTTAACAGTCTTCCATTTTCAAAAAGTTGCAAGATTTGCACAAGTAATTTTTAACTTTCTTATGTAGTATATTTTAACCTAAAATGTAAGTATAAGTATAAACATAATATAAACATAATAAATGTAAGTATAAGCAGCTGTTAATAATTTGACATGTTCTAAACAGCTGAAACATGAACTACTAAAAAATTGGTACAGACATTCTGGACAGAATAATGAATGAATAATATATTTCAAATTCTAAGTAAAAGTTATGTGGTCAACCATAGTTGAGGGTAACTCAAAGACTCTCTTTTCATTAGCTAATCGACTGAGGTATAAAGGAGGACGCCACTTCTTTTTCAGGATTACTCTACTTACCCTTGATCCTCACTTCATCATGCTGAATGTTTTAGCAAAAGGGTATCAAGTACCATTTTTAAGTCTTCAGTATGACTCGATGAAGAATTGAACCTTGGTCTCCTGGCCAATTACTGAACACTTTTACTATTATCCCAGATGAGTCCGTCTTAAATTCCAAGGTCCTATTATATTGTCTTGCTTTTTTCTCCCTTTTTCTTATTTCAAATAACTTTAACATAATAATAAAAATAATAAAAAATATTAAAAAGTAAAGAACCTTAGGTCATAAATTTGATCATCGTAGGGTGGCAAGCACTCAAGTACACCTTTAAATAAATTGAATTAAGAGATTAACCGATTAAAAATTAACATGCGATATATACAGAGTTGAATATTCCTGATTAAACTCTTAAAAAAAGCACTAAGGATAAAGAAATAAATAAATTACATATATTGAAAAAGGTTATAGTCAAGATTGTCTCCTCTTTTAATTTCCGGTTTCTGCTTTCTATATCGCTTCAAAATTAAACATGGTCAAGTGGGCAAAAAAGCTATTCTTAACACAAGGAAAATACCGGGGGGGGGGGGAATTTTTACATTATCTGAGAGAAAGATAATCATTAATCAGAATGAACCATAATTTGGTTGTCACCGCCATCCTCTCTGCCAAACATAAACTGGAAATAAAATAAAAGCAGATAATCTTGACTATAACCAAATAAAAGTATAGGTTGTTCAAAATAATTCAAGAAATAATATTTAATACTTTTATATTAATATGTATATATCTGTATTATGTTCTTAATATTTAATACTTTTATTTCAATAGTCTTCTGGAAATCGGACATTGTGAAGTGGATTAAAAATGGTGACACCTGTCAGTCTGGAACACTAATTTCATTAAAGATATTGGAAACCTTCGCGTGCTCTCTCTTATGACAAAAATATCATGGAAACCAATGTCAGCAAAACGGAATTAAATGTGTAAAAAAATCATGTAATTTGATCATAAAAAGGCAATGCATTCACTAATATTCTTCCGGAATTCTCATGTTCACTGCCTAATCATTAATATCTCTATATAAATATCTATATGACAGTTTGAAGTGTCAACCGGATTTATATAAAATGCCTTAAAGAATTAACGAAAATTAACAGTTGTCATGAAAACTTTTAAAGGCTAAACGTAGGTCACTCAACTGGCTTATAGATTACAGTTATAACGTTGACAAGGGAGTGGGGATGGTTTTGGGGTTAGAGTTAAAAAGAATCAGTCACAAGTGAACTTTCACATATAAAGCTATGAGGTAATTAACCCACAGTGTTAGCTAATAATATAATACAATATTATGACTAGGGCTATGACAACAGCATATTCTTTTCCTTGTTTTGATTCTCATGTATATATCCATTGATATCTTATATGTTTTTATGTATAGTGATGTGGTTTTCGGTTGATTAATTGTGTCTAACTGTGTCGAATATATACTTGAGAGTCAAAACAATGAAAAGAATATGCTGTTGTCATAGCCCTAATTATGAATGATAAAAATCTTTGTCAATTCTATATACAACTGTTTTTTTTTTAGCTGGTCGGCTCATAGCCTGTCAGATATAATACAATGAAGAGCTTAATCCTTGGATTAAAACAATACTTTTTTGGACAAAAATAGAGAAGAAATGCCACATAGCCACTTATCTAAGTTCTAAACTAGCAGTGTCAATACCAAGTTTTAGCAGATCTTTAGCCACAGCATAAACACAATGTTATTAAGGGAGTAACTAATCGTAATGCAGCATGCTCATAGTACTGAGTAACTCAGAATACAACACTGATTACCTCCCTGTAAAACGATCGTATCACATATACATTCGAATATATCTAAGTATAAATTGATTTTCATAATGTAACAGTATTTATTGTGTGTATTTTTTATTTCAAAAGTTCTAATAAAAGGTCATATTTGAGCCTTGAGCATGTGGTCTGTACCTCTAACCATTGATTTCATTCGTTCATTTTGTAAAAATCAGTTGGTTCTATTGTTTGAATTGGTTTCCCTGATATCTTTCTAGCTAGAATTCTTTCTAGAAAGACATGGAGCACTTTCAGGAGAATCCATGTGAAGGTTGCTAACATTCTAAATGAAAGTGTTTCTATGGAACGAACTGAATTTAAACTTGGAACACCATGGTCATCAGTCCGTGTCGTTAACCACTTAGCCACCATCACATCCCACCATTAAATGATGGCAGCACGTACATCGTGATTAATTCCCCATCTTCTCGGCTCTTTATTCTGTGTTTGTGGCTTTTTTTGCGATAATTAATCGAAACCCTTTTTTTTTTGTAATGTGATAAAAACTAACAGAAAACAGTGGAATATTTTAAGCAAACAAATTCTCTTTGACAAAAAATGGTGTGATAAAAACAAATGCCAAATTTTTTCAATCTCTACCTTTTGAAATCTAGTAAGGGACGATCTCTTGTAAGGGACGATCTTTTCTACAAAAAGATGTTGATAATCTCTCCCTGCACTATCATTATTTCAATAAAATGTGTGCGACTGAACTCAAATCTCCTTGTAAGATATTCACTGCAAGAACTTGGCTTATTATCACAAATGAAAATAACTTTCTTTTTTTCCATTATGTTCCTAACATCAATCGTTGTGTATCTATGTCTATTCTATCGTTATTTCCATGGAACTGAGCTTCAATCTCTGGTTCCTTCTTGTAAGACATTGACTGCAAGAACTCATCTTATTACCACAACTAAAAAGGATCTCTTCTTTCTCAGTGTGGTTGGTTGGTTGTTTTTGTTTTACGGCATATCAACCCTTTTTGGGTTATTTAATGCCGAATCCAAAGATTTTGAAGAAAAATTTTTTAATAGAATATATTTGCTGTTTTCAAGTCGGTTTCTATTCAACTCATAGTTGGAACCCTAACAGGTACTACCACTCCGGGTCAGAGTGGACCTGGGAGCAATGGTAATTAAAGGGTGGCTCCACACTCCCCAAAGCCCGCAAGCTGGGGCCTCACCACTGGATATAGTTTAAGGTCATATCCAGGACCCCCATTGAGGGACTTTTACCCTCTGCAGGGGAGCAGTCGGTGTATTCTAATGCCCCGCCTCTTTCTCAGTGTGATTAATATCAGGCGAAATTTCCACAAACAGAGATTCTTCATAAAGGTTTTCTATCTGTGGAACACATTTCCACAGTTACTTCCCCGATGGCTGCAACCTGGTCGTTTTCAAATTCAATGTCAACAGCTTGACATGAACTACCTCATAAACAATCAAGCATGGTTCATACTATTGATCAATCTTAGTAATCTCATAGTGTTCTGCATCTTTTGGTAGGCAATTATTCCTAACTTATTAATCCTTAATCTGGAGTCGCTTTTAGTCTTGATAAGTGGTGAACCCAATAATAAAGCAACATTGTTTTAAATAAAAGCCATATTGAGCCTTTTTTGCATGTCGTCTGCTGCTGCAACCATTGAATGATACCAGCAGATATATAATGATTTTTCCCACATTTGCTCTTAATTCTGTGTTTGTGACTGTTTCTGCAATAATTAATTAAAAACTCATTTTTTTGGTAATGTGATAAAAAAAAAAACAGGAATCAATGGGATATTAAAAAAAATTCTCTTTGACACAGACTGGCGTGATAAAAACAAATCTCCAATGTGTTAAGAGTTGAAAAATCACCCCAGTTGCATTCTTGCAGTGTTCGCTTTCATTCCCAAATATTGCCTCGCCCTTTCTTCCAAGATTAAATTAAAATGGTTGAAGATTAAACCAATTTCCAGAATAATTTTAGCTGATCTCCAAGAAATCAATTCTCCAGATGCTAATCCTTCAGCCGATTCGCACTTATTGCAGAAGCTCCCCCCCCCCCGCCATACACACTTTTACAAAAGCAAATTAAGGCCAACAACTTCCTCTGATCACTGAGGATATAAATTGAATTGGTTCCTTCTCATGGAGATTTATAGCTCTTAAGTAAATGCTGCTTAGCCCAATTGTTAGTGAGAGGGAGGCAGACCCATGAGACTCTTTCTCATTATTTTGATGGTCTCTTAAATGATTCACTGCAACTTGATAGACATAATTTTATAGCTATAATGAAACATTAAGACTTACTCTTATCACATTATTATTATACTAAATAGCAAATCAAATAGGGGTCCTCCAGGACATATATCTAATAGCATTAATGTGATAACATACTTCTAAGAAAATGCCATTTGTTAACCCAACATATGTTCATAGTCGCAATGAAACATTAAGCTTTACTCTTATCTCATTATTATATTATTGAACTCGAAAAATACCCGTCCCAGGATTAATAAAATGGATTTGTTTTACGGATATTGCTCCAAACGATGCATGAAGCCACTTGATTGAAGGAGCTAAAAAAATATTAGTTCGTCAAAAATCAGCCAAGGATAAGTGCTAGATGGATAGATTTCGACCTTGAAAACAGTAATTCTTCCTTCTTTGTCAGAAACATCGCTCATGGAATGTGAGGACTTCTGCATAATTGCATGGAATTTAAGATGATAACGTTCCAGTGCACAGAAATATCTATCTATCTATCTATCTATATATCTATCTATCTCTCTCTCTCTCTCTCTCTCTATATATATATATATATATATACAGAGAGAGAGAGAGAGAGAGAGAGAGAGAGAGAGAGAGAGAGAGAGAGAGAGATGAGAAACTTGTTTAAATGCACCAACCTACATTCATAGGTTAAACAACATTATTTTTTTAACTATTTATATGCATATAGGCATGGCTCAGAGGCTAAGGAATGAGGCTTGAGAGTTGTATGTTTTGGTTTCGAGTCTATTTGATGACACTTAAGTCATTTTATTTTTATTTTTGATATCAATATTATGATTAGGTATAATATAATAATCCATAGAAAATTGGCTTTGTAATAAGAAATACGAAATCTGCATGAATTGAAATATAATATTTATGTGTATTTTACACCGGGCAATGCTAAGCGGCCTGCTATTATATATATATATATATATATATATATATATATATATATATATATATATATATATATATATATATATATATATGTATATATATATGAACATTTCTATTGTTACTTTTGGATCTTTATAATCTTCATAAAGTAATAAATCGCATTTCGTTTTCATGAATCTACCAGACGCCATGGTAATGTTTTGACCTCCACACTTTCCTCCTAAGCATAAACGTTTTCTTTACCTCATAAGAAAATAACTAGTTGTTCTTGTGCTTTGATTTCTTCACCAAGTATTACTTTCACATCACTTAAGAACTTCCTGTCTTTTCTTTCTGAACTAGCAGATTATCTGCTTTAGCCTTTGCTATGCCAGATTCATGTGTAACGAGATAGATTTTCCTTTTTTCTAAAACGATTGTTTGCAACAAACCTGACCATTGCTAAACTAACTTCTAAAATTCTTCCTCCTTCTATTGTTGCATAAATATATTCCATATACACGAAATGCATGCAAAATGACGTCACTGGTAGGGAAAAATAAAGCCTTTAAAAAGGAGATCACATTATAGGCGTGGATGACGTTCGAGATCACATTTGAGAAGACGATCACGTAAGGGACGTTACAGTGGTAACGAGAGAATGAAGAAATAAATGTTGTTTTATAATAAAAAAAAAGACAGCTGAGGTTCTTTTCTATTCTTTGTATACTTTGCGACTGAGTCTACAACGTGTTGATTCCTGGACAACGTTACACTATCATCATATCTATTTCCACCAAGTACATCCTCATAATCACCAGGGGTCTTTATAATATGATAATTTTAATCTCCTGTCATTGTAAGTATTTCCTTCTCATCAATCTCACTAATTACTGGAATAAAACTTGTCATCAACTCATCTTTCACATCTTCACTCAAACCACAGGTAACAGTGAAAATTTTCTCACCACCCAGCAACTTCATCGGTAGGATTCGTTTACTTACACAAATTAACTTCAATCACTTTATCTGCCCATCTCTCCACAATAAAAAATACCAACACCACTTGTTCCTTTTCATTTCCAATCCAATGCAGCTTATATCTTGCCTTCTTTTCCACAGCCATTCTATTAGATTTACCTCTCCCACATGTTTCTCAGACACAACACAGGCCAAGATACCTTCTCCCAAGAAACTTAACAATTTCAGAAAATATTCCGCAGAGGATTCCAACATTTAAACTAAATAGCAACTAATTTTCTTTGAGAGTAATCTTCTTATTAGGAAGTCATTCCTTATCTTAAAACCATGGTTTAGTAAGTTTTGTACTGGTTGTCTGAAAGAAATGTGTGCAAATAATTTAGTTCTGGCCTAGGAAACAATAGAAAACCTACTTGATAAAAATTTGAATGGATGCTACAGAAAGGAAACGGCTCAAAGAGTAAATGTTACCAAGACCAAGATGATAATCAATGATTATAGTGTTGGAAAGTTCTTATAACTTTGATCCATAAATTTATTTATTTATACTTCTGTTATTAAAACTTAGTACAAATCTGATTTTATACAGCATGTAGTGTTCGTGTTGGGCAAGAAGAATAAAAAAAATGGGCATGCGTTTACTTATAGGCTGGCGATCTCATGAGGTAATGAAACTTCAGAGCATCTAATATGCATATGAAAGGCAGACGATTTCAATAAAAAGCCTGTGGATCAGAGAAGGAATGCTTTTTTAGCAAAAATGAATTTTATCAGATGTGTATTGAATTTTGATACCGAGAATGGTGAAGGAGGAACAGAATATTTTACAGCAACCTCTATTACAAATTTTTAAATAACTTTTTTTAAAGTTTGAATATTGAGTTTCATTTTGTTCTAGAATTTGCTTCGCATATGATTTGATTTGAATTTTTCCTAACCAGCAGATAATCATTAATCTTTGATGTATCAAATTCATGTGTAACGAATTAGTACTAAATCATCATAAACAAATAATTCCTTTTTATATTATATGCACACATACACATAAAAATCCGAGTTTTTAATTAAAATATCTTATTAATTATTCTTTCCTAGACGGTTGCTTACTTCCAAGAAAGCCAGAAAACCAAAAATATATTTTGTAAATTACATAAGAACTATATATATATATATATATATATATATATATATATATATATATATATATATATATATATATAGTTATAAAATATATATGGCGATTAAGCTACACAGAATATTCCGTGTTTCATCCATGCTAGGATTTATCAGGCTCATTCGAGAATTTTGTGGTTGTCTCGCGTTTTTATATACACACCTTCTATTGAGTTTTTAGTTAGCCAATCAGCTTTCTAGTTTCCACCGCATCCTTCCTAATCAACCAATGAGCAGGTACTTACAGGACAAAGGCCCAGTTGACCTTCGATTGACCCGTTCCTTTCTGTGTACTATTTTTGTGCAGGAAGCATAGATATCTAATGTCCTGACCTAATTTAAATCTAGGTTAAATGTTTTTTTTGCTAGTTATATATATATATATATATATATATATATTTATTGTGTGTGTGTGTGTGTGTGTGTATTATAGTTTATGTATATGTATGTTTATTTATTTATTTTTTATTATTTTCTATTGTTATTGTTAGTTTTAAAATTATTTTGTATCTCCATCCCAGAGTAAATTTTATCCTGTGAACACAGTTGTTTGCTATTTCTCTCCAACAGTTTAATAACTAACAATAACAGTAGAAAATAAACAAATAAAAAAATAAAATGAATAAACATACATATACATAAACTATCACACACACACACACACACACACACACACACACACACACACACACACACACACACACAGATATAGATATATATATAACTAGCAAAAAAAACATTTAACCCACATTTAAATTAGGTCAGGACACTAGATATCTATGCTCCCTGCACAAAAATAATACACACAAAGGGACTGACAACCTGGAGGTCGATTGGGCCTTTGTCCTGTAAGTGCCGGCTCACTGACTGATTAGGAATGATGCGATGAAAACTAGAAAGCTGATTGGCTAACTAAAAACTTAATAGAAGGTGCATATATAAAAACGCAAGACAACTACAAAATTCTTGCATAAGCCTGATGAATCCTAGCGTGGATGAAATGCGGAATATTCTGTGTAGCTTAATTGCCATATGTATTTTATAACTTACTACATAGCTCTACCTACATATTGAGCACTGTTGAAGTAAATACTTTAAGTTTACGCACAAATTTATACTTTCGTATATTAATTTATGTGATTAAATGAAATAGTTATATATATATATATATATATATATATATATATATATATATATAAGGATTAAAAGGAAAAATCCAACACAAACTTAGCCCAGTTTCATTATAAATTTATTTAAACTCTTTGTGGGCGACAAGCTCATCAGGTCTGTAGCTAATTTAAAATGATGAGGTCCGCACAGAGTAAAAATAAATTTACAAAGTTGATGTCCGATTCTTTTTTCTTTTAATCCTTATGTATGCTCTCCTCTGCATTGAGCTATTATACTTGAGATGTTCAACAGCATCTACCTGTCCTTTTGGAACAACACTATATATATATATATATATATATATATATATATATATATAAAGCTGAACGTTTGTGTGTGTGTGTGTGGTCACGAATAGGCTCCTATATGGTTGACTATTTTAAAAAACTGATTACATATAATGATAGAAGATGTATCAAGGATCAGGAATGGGTATGTTTGATCTGGGAGAATTGTGGTTCATAAAAATTGTGAGGTCTGCATTCGCGCCTGGCCCCCAAAATATGGAAATAAAAAATTAAAAAAAAACGTTAACAAGGGTTTTTGATATAGATGTACATAAGAATACTTTGATAAGTATGTTTTAACTTAAATAGGGATGGTATAATAAAATTGTGGGGTCTGCGTTCGCGCCTGTACTCCATGAAAATATGGCACAAACTTTAACAAAGACTTTTCATATCTATTTGCGTAAGTATACTTTGATAATTATGTTTCAGTTTGAAGAAATATGGTATAATAAAAGTATAGGGTGTTCGTTCGCACCTGACCTCCATAGAATGTAAATATGACACAAAGTTTAACAAGGTTTTTTAAAAGGGGTGAAAATAGATAAATAGATAAATAATAAAAAATAAGAAAGTTGCTTGTTATCGTGTCAAAAGAAGGAAAAAAATCCTGCTCACGTGATTACGTGTCTTTTTAAAAACATTTACATAACCTTTTTATTTTTATTTATATATCTAGTCAAGCTTTTTTTTGTCAGTGTACTAGAAGGAATTCAGTTGATTACAACCCTTTCTGCATGTTCTTTACATTACAATAGTACAACCCTGAATCCGATCGCGCAATACTACACCGTTCAATACTGTAAAACTGAAACGAAGCTGTTCTGCTTGAAAAGGGCGCCATTTTCTCCTTATTCATATTTATATCAATTTTTTGCTTTAAAAAACTACTTTGTTTTACTGATGTTTAGTTTTTTAATATCCCATTTTGCTGTTTTGGATTATTTTACTAATGTAAGTAAAGCTTCATTATTTTTCAAAATTGTTTTTGTTTCTTTGTTTTTCGATATTTCGTCGATATCATTTAGTAAGAGTGTTTACCAGAAAAGCCAACAAATGACTACCCAAAAAAATAAATATACAAGAAATAAATGTTACCATAGTCAATAAAAGTTCAGTTCATGTTTTTTTGTTGTTTTGAAATAGTTTTTAATGCTCTTTACTTGAAATAATTTCAGCGAACCGAAATTAAAACGAAATTTGAGGCGATAACTACTTAAATGAATTTTTATATAAACTACACATGCCATAATCAAATATTCCTCAAGCACAAAATAACGGAAAACATTAAAAGATGTTTATAAATATTCCTTACGTTGACGGCACTCTCTTAAATTGTTAACACAGAATGCTCAGATGCCCCTCCTTCAAATTGAAAACGGGGCTCTCCATTTCAAAGTCGCATTTTTTTAAAACCGGTTCGTGAATTAAAAAAAAAAATTTTTTTTTTACAAACTACTTAAAGCCAATGAACTTTTCTACCATAAAAGTAACTTTTATTGACTATGGTAACATTTATTTCTTGTATATTTATATTATTATTATATATATAACATTTTCTCTTTGTAAGGAAACATTATTTTGTTGGTCACTCTTGGCTACGAATGGAAACAAAGTTGATATAAAAAAATATATTTTCGCGAAAATTATCTTTACTTTCATCATATTTTGCTTAGGGTAAAATTTTTGAGTATCAAAACCTATCTCTTTACAACCCCCTCCTTTTCATAACCTATCATACTTTCATCAATCACAGTCCATTTTCTATAGGCTGTTTTTGAACCCAGTCAACAACGCGTACTTCTGCTAATATATATATATATATATATATATATATATATATATATATATATATATATATATATATATATGTGTGTGTGTGTGTGTGTGTATATATATATATGTATATGTATATATATATATATATATATTATTTATAGTATTCCTAGTTTCATTGGGTTTATATAATTAATAATTCGATAACCGTTCATATACCAATAAATTTTAAGTCAGAATGAGATGATTTAAATTGTAAGCTTTAAAATTACCATCTTTTGTAATTGAGCATTCATATATTGTTTTAACAAAATCAAGACATCAAAGAATGGATTGAGAGCAACAAATAGTGTATTTCATCGTTCGTTACAATTGTTGCGAGACCATTCGGATAAATTTAAACCCTATATCGTTTGAAAATTTTCAAAAGAACGGCCTCTCATCAGACGTCGTGAAAAAACTTGAATTTGTCCCAATGGTCTTGAAACAATTGTAACGAACGATGAAATACACTATTTGTTGCTATCAATCCATTCTTTGTATGTCTTGATTTTATTAAAACAATATATATATATTTACAAAGCCAGGGATCAAACCTTCAACTATCTAGTTGGCAGCTTTTTCTACTGAGCTATGGAAGAAGCGTTTGTAAATGATATCCATAATGTCTTTTTATATAAACATCGGGCGCTGCGTTACAGTACTCAGTTTGTTTATTTATGCTAGATAGCAACATGCGACATCACATAACAGTGCTCGATCTGAAAAGGGGGGCGTATTGCCAATCTTTTGATGACAGGAAATAAAGATTAAGGACGTGAAAAATGAGTGTAAGTATTCTCTGTGTCGCACTTTAGAGTAATGCCTTTCCCATTATGATGTCATGAAACATTGATGTGCAACAATTAGGCATCTGAAAAAATCATTAACTGATATGAATGTTTTCGTTAGGCAGAGAGAGGCTCAATGTTAATGTGTTTAACAAGAAAATAAGCTGATATTTATTTGACATTTGATTCATTGAACCTTGCTCTAAACGATTGAGTACATTGTGTACACATAATTATGGACTTTAAAATTTTCTTTTGTTTCATTTTACTTCAGTCAAAGTTCCCAGAAATCAAGGGACCCTTTTCAGGGGGTTACACTTGATTTCTTTATGAGATACATCTATACATATACATATAGATATCTAAATGTTCAATCAAAATTCTCCTCTGAAGTTCTCCTTTAGCCCTCAAACGTTAAGTTAATAAAGAAATGGAGAGCATAAATCTTCCTTCCCCTAATTGACCAGTCAACTATGTTAGGGCTAAGACAGCAGCATATTCTTTTCATTGTTTTAACTCTCGAGTGTGTATCCATTGATATCATATATGCTTTTATATAAAGTGATGTGGTTCTCAGTTGATTAACTGTGTCTGACTGTGTCAGGTATATACTCAAGAATCAAAATAATGAAAAGAATATGCTGTTGTCATAGCCCTAGTCTCTTGATCTTCCCGGATTCTAAGACAAGAATTCATCTGGTCAGGTGGCATATCAAGCGAAGTGCTGTTAATTACAGTAACACCACAAGGAGAAAGTGTGCCATTCCTCAAATGTACCAGTCTATAGCCATGTCAAGAAGATTTTATTTGGGCTTCAAATCTCTGTATAGGGAAACCTTGGACATCGATGACAGTGTCTAGTAGACATTAATACGAAATAAGCTGAGTGCTGAAAATCTAGGGAGGCTTGTTGTAACTCAGACTCGATGGAACTCCACATGTGGTTACCAGTGAGTGTTGAATGGAAAGAGTTTATGTAAGAGCTCTTAGTGAACAAATACTATTAATAATAATAATTGTGATAAAAATCTGAAATAATTCCAGAGATGTTTACGCTTTCTTTTCTCTTATACATACAAAGCTGTTTAATTGTTGTCTTAAAGAGAATTGCTTCCCATCACCCTGGAAAAACTCATCAGTATGCCCTGTATTTAAGAATTCAGATGATCGGTCATCTTCTTCTCAGTACAGACATATTAGTCTCTTGCACGTCATGAGTAAGTTGCTGGAATCTATGTTAAATAGAGAACTAGTCAACAACCTCAGCAAAAATAACCTTCTTAGTGACATGCAATATGGTTTCCGTTCTGCTAGATCTACAGAAGATGTGCTTACGATTATAGGATTAGCAAATCTCTTGATGGAGGCTTCCTTTCTAGGGCAATTGCTCTCGACATATTAAAGGCCTTTGATAGAGTATGGCGTAAAGGTCTACTCCTCAGGATTTCCAGCTATGGTATAGCTGAAAATGTCTTCTCAATTATTAAATCATTTCCCTCTGATAGGTTCATAAGAGTAGTTGTTGATAGACAGAAATCAGAAGCTCACAGTATTAATGCTGGAGTCCCTCAGGGATCCATTCTGGGTCCAACTTTCTTCCTGATCTACATCAATGATCTTCCACAACACATCCTAAGACCATTTGTAGACATTCATATTGATCACACTACCATCTATGGCAACACATCAAAGGCCATAAATGACCAAGTTCTCTCTGATTCTCTCTCCTCTGATCTTGAACACATGGAAGAATTGGGAAAAAAGTGGTTGGTTACTTTTAATGCATCTAAAACCGAGCTGCTATCTTTACATCATTAACGCTCTGATCTTCATCTGGCATCAATTGAAATGAATGGCTCTCGTCTTGGGGAGGCTCCATGTTTTGACATGCTTCTGGGCTTTACCTTTACTCCTAATCTGAAATGGAACACGGACATCAAGTCCGATCCCAAGGTCGCTGGAAAAATAGTGGGATCCTTCTACTGCTCCATTAAATATCTAACTGCTGATGCGATTCTCTACGTATATATGAGCCAGGTACATTTAAGGATAAGATATTGTTGCCACATCTGGGTAGGAGCTGCTAGAAAAACTTATCCTGCCTTGACAGAGTTCAAAATAGACTTTGTAGCTTAGTGGGAGATGCCTCTTTCTCTTCCTTTCAACCTCTTCCCACAGAAGAGACGTTACGAGACTGTTTTTGCTTTACAGTTATTTTCATAGCAAGTGCTCGTCTGAGCTTCAATCTATGATCCTCCCTCGACAAACTTTCATGAAAAGCACTAATCTAGTTGAAACCACTATCAATAATTTCCCACACTCTTTATCTGTGCCTAAACCTAAATGTAGATTTCATGAACAAAGTTTCTTTCTTAGAACTGTATGCCTGTGGAACTATCTTCCGTTTACCTGCTTTCCAGCTGACTACAGTTTAGTCATCTTCAAGTCAACATAAACAAATTATTGTTGAACCGTACCCTTAAGTAATCTAATTTAGCAAACGATTACTACGATATTATCTCATTGACTACTGTACACTCATTAACCCTTATCCTCGAGTGACCTTCAGGCCTTGATAAGTGGCGAATCCTATGTGAAATTATTGAGAAATTCATATACTTACCATCTTGTGTGACACACTATGTTCGGAAATAAATATGTATAATTGAAAATTATTGAAATTCTCAAACACAGCCTTTTCACACTTTACACAATGCTTCAAGCAAACTACAAAATCGTTCATAAATAAAAAAAAAATATATTATTAAAAGAGGGTTTTACAATATAACACATTGAAAATTAATTTGGTAAAATTATTTTAAATGATTTTATTATACATAAGAATTCATCTGGTTTGATAGAATATCCAGGTAGCATGACTAGGAGAAGATGCATCTCGTATATTAATGGGATCTTATTTGGGCTTCAAGTGTTATTTTAAATATTTAGTAAGGGTTTACTTGTAGAGGAAAGTATCCTCATGTCAGCCGAAACTGCAATTGAAGATCATTTGCATGAGTCAATCATGTTCGAAAAGAAGATAAAATAAATTCATTTTTGTTTGATTATAAATAAACACCTTGATTATTTGCATCTGATATCCTAATACCCATTCTTCATGTAAGCAAATATTAAAAACCGTATTAATAAATTGATGATTTATTTATCTAATAATGTTGCTTGTTCATGTTGGATGAAAAAAAATGTATAAATATTATAGACAAAAATCTATCTGGTTCTGTAGTGTATACAGTCAAGTGCTGTTACTGGAGGCAGCATAACTATGTACCATTCCTCGTAGGAACTAGTGTATAGCTATGTGAAGGCAATTTTATTTGGGCTTCAACTAGTATGTGAATATTTGGTCAAAGTTTATTTGTAGGGTTAAGTATTCTCATGTCAGAGAGATGAAAAGTAAATCAAACTCGACTCTCAACTATGCATATTCATTTGTCTATTCAAATAGATTATCAGGCTAAATAAAATCAATATAAATGACAGTCTTCTAGATATTGGGATTCAATCCTCATACAAGCGATATTAATTAAAAATAAATTTTTTTTTTTTAAATATTCAAGGTTTCTACCTGGTCATGGCTGATAGAACAAAAACAATCTACCCCAGTTGATTAAATAAAAGGTTAAGTTGAAAATTTCTACAGATTTTCAACTTCTCTATAAATGATTGAGTACATTGTGTACATATAATTATTGATAATCTCTCCACTATGAGTATTTCATTGCATTAACAAACAGTGAACCTGGCTTGATAACAATTTCTATGATAACAATAAACCCAAAACATTTTATGGTAATGTCACTATATTTATTTTATTTTAAGAGGGACGTGCAATAAGTAATGCCCCTGACCCACTTCCCATAGCAGTAGAACAACGAGACTTGGCACGGTTATTAGTCTTTCTCTACATAGGAACCACCCAGAGTTATGTATTTCTCCCATCGGTTGATGCAGCTCTGGAGACCGTTTTTGTAGAACACCCCAGGTTGGTCCTCCAACCATGATGTGACTTCAGAAATCAAGGCTGCATCATCTGGGAAACCCTTTCCTTTCAAAAACAACTTCATGGCTGGGAAGAGGTGAAAGTCAGAGAGTGCAAGGTCAGGAGAGTAGGGAGGATGAGGTAGGATTTCATAACCACACACCCGTGCTTCTGATTTGGTGACATGCGAGTTGTGGACCAGAGCGTTGTCCTTTAGGAGGAGGGTACCTTTGCTGATCTTGCTCCGCCTCTTGATTTTGATAGCTTCCCTTGATTTCCTCAAAAGTGAAGCATAATAGGCTCCTGTAATTGTGGTACCCTTTGCCGTACAGTACGATTGAAGATGATAGTTTGATTTATACAGATTGCATTTGAATTATTATAGAATCAATCCTCTATTGAATATCATATAGTACAAAGAATAATATACTCCGTGGGCTAATTTGCAAAAAAAATTTAAAAATACAAAATTGATGATGATAATGTCATTCATCAAATTTCATCTGTGTTTGTTTACAATATCACATCAGTTGATATTTGGGCTTGATTATAGAATGCCCTGGAAAAGTCACTTCTGATTAATGTTTAGTTTTAAAACATGCTAATGAAGAAATGATTTGCGGTGATTTTAAATGGTACTTCTTCTTTTATCGCAAATTGAATTCATTAATAAGGAAAAATTAAAATAAAATGGTGAGGTACACCCGGGCTTGAACAGGGGATCATTCGATCTGTAGTCGAATGCTCTACCACTTAGATATATTTCCAGTTGTCACTAATTCTGTTTTTTTTTTTTAAGAAGATATGATTTGTTGAGATTTTATTATCTCCCTTTCTGGTGTAATGTAAAACATTTCCCTATAAAAATTCTTTTCTACCTATAAGAAAGAAAAACTATTTTTAGGGTTGGATGTTTTCAATTTTCGGTACTTATTGGATGAGTTTCTGTACAAAACATATCTAAGAACACTGCCAGACATATAAATTACCTTGTGTACAATTTTCAAAAGATATCCTCAGCTGTTTCGGAACCCATGAGGAAGGAACTCACACACACACACACACACACACACAATTACTTTTATATAATAGTAGAGATTTTGTTACAAATATGATAATTTTTGGCAATATATTCTGTTATTAAAGTAGGATTATTTACCTATTCAATGGCGCCAATGCTATCAACCTCTGAACTCCTAATCAAGAGGAGCCTGGTTGGATAGTTTTAGCAGTGATCTCTAAAGTTGTTGGTTTTATCACTTTATGTAACATTTTGCTGCAATAATTTATGTAGAGTCACTTTTAACAGAAACAAAATATATTTTTTAATGTTACTACACCTATGCAATAATTACTATTCAGAGCAATATATTCAATATATGAACTCTCCTGAATAGCACAAATATACCCGGAAGGTAACCACTCTAAGACGCATTTCATAGTATGCCATAATGGCACTGTGCTAGAATTCTCGTTCTGTATGTATTCTGTCTTGAAAATACAAATATCTTTTTCCTAAACCATATCCGTGTTCGAATCTTTCTTAATGACCTTTCTGAGCAACAAGAAATTGAATTCATAAAAGGAATACCAACAACAAACTTAAACAATAAACCAACCAGTGACAACAACACAGCATTTTTGTAGAACACAATATGGAACACTATAGAGGCCTTTACCTATGTTCCCAATGAAGACAAAATGTTCATAAGGTATGAAGACTTTTTCAATATCGATTGCAAAGATTGGCCTGATGCAAAAAAAGTTTTACTACTACAAAGGATAGGAATAGCTGAACACAGCAGATTCGTAGACTACGCATTACCTAAAGAAAAAAAAACACGGATCTTGAGTTCACGGAAACCATGAAGTTACTCAGAGAACATTTCAGCCTCAATACGTCATTGTTCCACAAAAGGTAGAAATGTTTTAATTTGGATGAGCAGAATGGATGAGCAGAATGATGCAGAATTTTTAGCGTTTACATAAATAATAAACGACTTAACACTAGTGGAATTATCAGCAGGTGATTTTAAAAGCCTCATTTATACTCAGGGATTAGTATCAGCAAAGAATGCCAAAAGCAGATAAAGAATATTAGCTAAACTTGAAAGTGAACCTAATTTTGCAGAAACTTGTGGAAGATTGCCTAGGATTGTAAGCATGAGATGCGATTTTAAAAACATTGGGCGCATCATATATCAGAAAAGTAAAGTATAAATTAAAAAATTACTCCCCTGAAAAAGAGAAAAAAAAAATATCCAATCACATTTTAAGTATAAATAAAAAAGTTACTATTACGAGAGGAAAGAAAATGGCTATTCACATTTTTAAAAGGAGCGAACCACATAAAAATATAAGAAATTACCCTTGAGACCATGTAACCAATGTGGAGAATTACATTGGAAAAAATTTTGCCCTTGTCAAAACAAAACTTGTCAAATTACTGCAAGCATGGTAGTAAAGGTTCATATTGTAGAATTAAAAGCAAAACAAAAAATAGAATTAGACATACAAAATCCAATGAAAAGTCGGGCGAAAATTTATGTGAGTATATAATAGTAAAAATACTTAATAACACAGTGAAAACTGGGTTTGATCTTTTAATTATAATTTAAACCGACTTTGCAGAAAACACAAAAGTCAGCTCGCATGGTGACTGGCAATAAAATTAATTTTATGAGTAAGTTATTTTTACCAGTAAACGTAAATAATATAATTAAAAAGTAAAAGTCTACATACTAACAAAGTTCAAGAATTTATTTGGGATGAACTGGATGAAAAGTTTTAATCTTTGAGATTATTTTCACCAGAAAATATGTAAGTTGAAGAAACTCCAAGAACTGAAACGTACTATACGAAATCCCTTCGAAATTAATCTGTCTCTGAAAAACAACCACAGACTTATCATTCCTGTTGACTGTTTTCCTCCTACCTATAGCCTTTTTTTTTTCAGACTAATGTCAGTAGGTATCTCCTGTTTTTACAATAATAATCTTTTATTTTTGTTAGCTGTTTATATCAAGTGGCTTTACGCCTTGTCTAGAACGATTTCCATAAAATAAATCAATAAAAAATACAATTTTACAATGTTTTTTCATAGACCTATCTTACAGACATGTAAGTTTTATATGACATAAGATTTTTCCACTTGTATTTTGCAAGCACAACTCAATAGTTTGTAATTTGCTCAATCAAAACTCATTGACCCTAAATAACTATGGCTACTCCCACATTAAAGTTTCACATCTCACAGTCACAATGCTGTTTCTTATCCTGACTGGTCGCAGCTGTGAAATGGCATTTTCAATATTATTCAATGCACTTATTATTTCTTTGAATTTGTTCAGATGGTAGAATCTCTTCCCAGAAAACCATCCGAAACCTGTTGTTGTGAGATACTCCTCTGCAGTCTTGATCATCTCCTGCATTGAATATCTTCTTGTCTCTTCTGTTTCACCTGAAAAAGAAGAGGTTGTGTTCATATGAAATGAAAGTGATAATAATCTTTTTGGACCATTTTGTATTATATTATTCTGGTTTTGTGCAACCTAATTAAAAAAAAAAAAAAAAACATAGAAAAATCTTTATGATGTATGTACTCGTCAAGGAACGAAAATGTCACATGCCAAAAATCGTTTAAATTGATAAAGTATTTTTTTTCTAAGAAAATAAGATTTTTTTTACAGTTTTAATAATAAATCGTAGCCATTACAAGGTTGATTTTGTAGTTCGAATTTAATTTTTGCCTTTATTAATTAAATATGGCGAAGTGAGAAACTTGCTTCCGCCTAAAACTTAATATTCTTAAAATAAAAAAAGTACTTTATCGATTTACATGTTTTTGGAGTACGACATTTTTGTTCCATGACGGTTATGTACATTGTAAAGATTTTTCTGGACATTTGTTTTTTTTAATTAGGTTAAATTCTGGACAAATATTCAATATTCTTATGCAGGTGAGCAGCGCCCATCGAGTTTGAGTTTTGTAGAAAAATAAATTCTCTTTGATGGAGACAAAAGGAAAGGGTTAGAACGAAAGGTAAAAGAGGAAATGAAAGAAAAAAGAAGAAAAGAAAGTAAATGTCACTTTTAGTAAAATAACCGCAGGTAAGCAACATGTGATAGAAAGTCCAATACTCAACACAGAAACGAAAACAGATGGGGCCAAATCCTCTGAGAACACCGACGATGCACACGACGGTGCACATGGTCAATTATCAAGAGAGAGGTTCAGAAAAGATGAATCCTCTCAAAACATCACTGTTCAGTTCTACTTTGATCTGATGTTTGAGCACAAATTCACAGGGGACAAATCCTAGCAATGTAGGTTATCAAAAGAATGCTTTCTAGCTCCAGATACTCACAGAAAAATGTGCAAAAACAAATTCGTTCAAACCTTGCAAAAGGAATTTTGATTGCTTGCTGCAAGTACGAGGTTCATTCTAAAAGTAAAGACTCCTCTTTTTTATTCTAAAAGTTGAAGAGCTATGAAGACAGGGGTGATACCATTAAAACGAACAACCTTTTGTGCTCCAGAATTTATATTTCTACATAGTCACCATCATTCACAATGCACTTTTGCCAGCAATGAACAATGACTGTGCATGGACGACTGGAGCATGTTTTATCATACAAGGGTCATTCCAAAAGTAAAGCCTCCTATTCTTTTTTTACTCAAAAAGTTGAAGAGCTACGAAGGCAAGAATGGTACGATTAAAACGAGTGACCTTTTGTACTTCAGAATTAATTTTTATAGATTGTCACCACCATTCTCAATGAATTTTGTTAGAATTCTACTTCTGACACATGTCCATGACAGAGGTTTCTTTTGTAGCGTCTCACACGGTTAATATTCGCAACAGAGAGATGAAACTATAATATGTATAAGTTCGGTCATCATAATAATGCAATTTTCAATCTCTTCTGATCCATTTGGGCAGAATAAAAAATAGGAGGCATTACTTTTGGAATGCCATTAGTTGTTGTGTTATTTTCTTTCATTGTTTCATCTTTGTGTTTGATTATTGAGCTTAAATTTATGATTTGCTGATTTCTCAAGGTTTGCATTATTCATGATACTATCAATAGCCATGCATGGGGGTTGAGAGTTGCAGTTGGGAAAACTTCCGTTTTAACAGGAATTTCCATAACATTAATAAAAAAAAATCTACAAGATTCTTTGAAAAGCTACTTCCGTATCATCTTTACAAAAATTCTTCATTCTGCTAGTCTTCATTTAGTACACCTGGTTTCCAAAGATTTAAGCTTCTTTCTTTTCACCACCAATGCTTTGATTTACACTTGATCCCAATTGAAATGAACGGCTCTCGTCTTGAGGGAGGCCATCAGCTTTGACAAACTTCTGGGACTTACCTTCATTCCAGAGATGAAATGGAAGCCTTAAATCATATCCATTGCCAAGGTTGTTGGATAATTCTGTTGCTCCAGAAGGTATCTCACTCCTGATGAAATCCTTTACCTATATAAGAGCGAAATATGTCTTAAGATAGAGTACTGTTGACAGACCTGAGGAGGTACTGCTGAGATTGCTCTTTCCTGCCTTGATAGAGTATAAAACTGACTTTGATCTCCAATCTAATATGTCTCATACTATCAAGCTCAAACTCCTGTGTCCTCACCAAAATGTTGCATCTCTGAGCTTTTTTTTAAAAGCAGTTTAATGGAATGTGCTCCAACGAACTCAGAGCACCGGTGACTTCTCAACATAAATACCTCTGCTTTACCCAATAAGCTGCAAAACCCAATTTCTGATGAGTCAGTACAGATATAGTATTGCCCAGAACTGCCATTAGAAAGTTCATGTCAGTGGACAATCTGGTCTAAACTGAGATAATGAAACATAAAAATAGTATAAATTATATTAACATATATGGTTTTAAATTATTAGATTGTATTGAAAAATATATGGGTTTAATTATTAGATTGTATTGAATATACATAGTTCACAATATATTTAATTTTATTGAAAAGTATATGGTTTTAAATATTGATAGTATTGAAAAATATAGTTTTAAATCTTGAATTTTATTAATATATGGTTTTAATTGTTTGATTGTATGACAAAATATATGATTTTAATTACTAGATTGTATTAAAAAATATATGGTTTGAATTATTGGATTGTATTATAAAATATATGATTTGATTATTAATTTGTATTTAAAATATATACACAGACATAACAGAAAAGAATAGAAACTAAGATAAATACTTTTCCTAAGATTAATATATGCTTATTTATATTTACAGATAAGAATAGTGCTGAAATAACTTATAATATTTCATTAAAATTGCATCTAACAACATTGAAGCATGTCACGAACCAAAGGAGCATCAGATTTATCAGAATTTTTGTGATGACGAATCATGGGTCAACATCAAGGTGGTCCTAGTCAACGCAAAATAACAGGAAATCTTTCAGTACTAATATTAATATAGTGATCGTACAATTCACAAGCGAGGACAAAGAGTGTACAAAACCTCATCCAGGTCATCCTGTTCCCTCTGAAATAACCTTGCATCTTGTGAAAAAAATATTGAAGCGGATCGTCAGTGCAAAGCCTCTGACATTGCAATGCTAGCTGGTGTCAGTCCCAGAATAGCTGTCAGGTATCTTCACAAGCTGTGCTACTATGGTAGAGCTGTGAGAAGGAAACCTCTTCTTCGTCCTGCAAATATCAAGCACAAGAAAGATTGGGCTCATGAGATGGTAGAGAGACCTATGACCTTTTGGACCAATGTCATTTTCTCTGATTAGTCATGATTCGCATTATTCCCTAACAGTGGAAGGGTATGAGTATTGAGGCTCCCTCGGCAAAAGTTTGACTTAAAAAGACTGCAGCCAACATTAAAATATGGGAGTTTCTCAGTTATGGCATGGGGTGAAATTTGGACTGATGGTTACTCAGACCTGGTGGAGTGTGAAGGAAACATCAATTTTGCTAAATATGTTTCAATATTACATGAAGGACTCCTACCAATATTTTTAAGTAGTAAAATGAACAAAGTTAACTCCCTATTTATGGAAAACGGAGTTCTTTGTCACTCTGCTAAGGCAACACGACATTGGTTAAGTCAAATGGGATTACTAAACTTCCATGGCCAAGCCAGTCCCCGGATATGAACCCAATTGAAAACCTTTGGGGCATATTAGACCAGAACATTTGAAAAACAAAACAAAAACGAAGCCATCTTCTAAGCCTGAACTTTTAGCATTATTGCATCAGACATAGCAAGAAATTCCTCAAGATGATATTCATTAACTGATTAATGCCATACATAGAAAGAGTCCTAGCATTAAAAACAGCAAAGGGAATGTCAACCAAGTATTAGTTATTAAATTTGTGACCATTTATTTTTTATTTTTCGTATAAATTATGTTTATTGAAATAAACTGTTTCTATGAGTGTCTATTCTTTTCTGTCATGTCTTTGTAGTTTTAAATATTGGATTTTATTAAAAATATATAGTTTTAAATTTGGGATTGTATTAAAATATATGTTGAATTGTGAATTATTCTACAATATATAGTTTTAAATTTTGGATTGTATTAAAATATATAGTTTTAAATTTGGGATTGTATTAAAATATATAGTTTTAAATAATGGATTGTATTAAAATATATAGTTTTAAATTTTGGATTGTATTAAAAATATATAGTTTTTAATTTGGAATTGTATTAAAATATATAGTTTTAAATTTGGAATTGTATTAAAAATATATAGTTTTAAATTTGAGATTGTATTAAAAATATATAGTTTAAAATTTAGGATTATATTTAAAAATATATAGTTTTAAGTTTGGGATTATATTTAAAAATATATAGTTTAAAATTTGGAATTGTATTAAAAATATATAGTTTTAAATTTGGAATTGTATTAAAAATATATAGTTTTAAATTTGGGATTGTATTAAAAATATATAGTTTTAAATTTGGGATTGTATTAAAAATATATAGTTTTAAATTTGGAATTGTATTAAAAATATATAGTTTTAAATTTAGGATTGTATTAAAAATATATAGTTTTAAATATTCGACTGTGTTAACAATATATGGTTTTAATTATTGGATTGTATTAAACATATATAGTTTTAAATATTAGATTGCATTAAAAATATATAGTTTTAAATTTAGGATTATATTTAAAAAATATATGGTTTTAAAAATGGGTTTTAACTTTTTAATTTTTTATGACTGATAAAACCAAAAGTTAAAAGTAAAAAAATGTGTCTTTTTAATTATTACTCATTTTTGGGTGCCTCAAATCTATTTGATCCGGAAAATCTTATTGTTCTATTAAGGTTTCACTGTGCACACATGTATATAACGTTAACATCTTTCTGATATAAAGTATATTCTGCAAACGTCTTCTTTGCTATTGAAATCAGGAATGGAAGTCAATTTCCTGTGCATATATACAACTTTATTACAAAACTCTGTTTTATATCCGGTTCATTGTAGCCAGGTGAAAATAGATCTGCAACCAAGAAACATATCTATGGCCAGCTGCAGTGCATTTCCGTCTCAAATCTTTAACAGCAGCTGATATGTTTGAAATCATTATTTAACTTTAACTGAATTTTAATCACGTGATTTTTTTTTCATCCAATGAAACAATACTTTTGATAACAGTTTCTATTCTGACTCTTAAGTTCTTTATACTTCGATCTAACTCTTTTGAGCTTTACTTTTAAGAACTTTTGCGATAAATTCACCTCTTTGAATACATTAGATTTCTTTTCAAAAGCATATAACCTTCTAATGTAATCATTATTATGTAGTTAAATAATGAGCATAATGTATTCATTATGATGTAATTATTATCATACAGTCATTATAATATAATCATTATTATTCAGTGATTATAACATATTCATTCGTATGTAGTCATTATAATGCAATTATTATTAAGTAGGCGTTATAATGTAATCATTATTATTCAGTTATTATTATATAATCATATGTAGCCATTAGGTACATGCAAAATGAATGCCGATGCTCAAAATGTATAAATATTTTGACCCCTCCCTTTACTTAAAAATCCACCAAAAATCAGGAAATTAGCAAATTTTTAATGAATTTTTCAATATTTATAAAATAATGATTACGGAATATAATGGACCCATTACTTTTATTTAAATCCTAGTGGAAATATATTATATTTTTAAAACAAAGAATACCTTTACTAAAGTTATGGTTTTCTGTAGTAAAAAAAAAGAAGTTCATGAATTTATTTTTGTTTTGTTTTTTTCATGAAAATAAAGCATTGTAAATTATAACAATAAAAAAAAAAAATTTTTTACAGGAACATAAGGAAAAAAGCCTCTAAAGTCCGTATTAACGAAATTGACATAACTCGAAGAAAAATTAATTTCTCGAACTACCGCTATTATCATTGCATTCAACAGTGTTTATTTAATATTTTCATACAAAAAAAAAATTTTTTACTTTTTTTTACGGTTACATTTTTAACATAATCTTTATATGTAAGATTCTCATATGTTCATTGAATGCATGAACGTATAATCATCAATGTAAGATAATGTTCATATAATATTGGAAAATAAAGTAAAAAATATTAAATTGAAAAACAGGAACATACAAAAATAATTAAATAAAAATATGGTAAAAATTATACGTTCCATGTCGGTAAGTACGGATGCACAATTCTGAAAAGGAGAAAAGTTTTGCCCACCCAACTCCTCCCTCCAATTACACGGTGTCACTTTCAGATATGCCTCTTTGTGTCAGTCAACTTTAAATTTCACGTAAACATTCCAATAAATTTAAATGTAAGTTTGTATTTTTTTAAGTGTGTTATTTTTCCAATAATTATAAATTGTTTTCTTTTCGATTTGAATTCTGTACTAAAAATTAATAAATAATGGTGTTAATTTTTTTTCAATGAATTAATTATCAGTATAATTAATGAATTTAATTAACATTTATGCAATTTGTCTTTCAAGTTTAAATTCTATTGTTTTAACTTTTTTTTAATGAATAAATTGTCATTGTAACTTAGTGAATTTTATTGACCTTTTAACACTTGATATAAATTATGTTTCTCATGCGCATCCATATTTCTTTGAATTTTGCCGCTATGATTTTTTTGACATGATAAACAAAGTTTCTTTCTACCACTGCCAAAGTTTTGGATAATTATTACCATTTTAGCAAAAGTTAAGTACATTTATTGTATTAATTCATTATCTTAAGACTTTAACTTAATATTTCACTTGAAAATAATTCCAGAAAACTTATATTTCTCTTGCCAGAAAAATGTAAACACGATCTTTGCCATAATAAATTTTTACGAGAAATGTAAGAATTTTCAGATTTAAGATAAAATTATTCAATGTATTTTTTATTTCACACGCTATTTTTTCTTTGAGAAATAAACATTAAGCTGTAATCTTTCAAACATAGTCATAAAGTAACCAAAATTTAAAAAAATATTATGATTAGCCGACGTTCAAAATCATGTCTCTTACCCAGTCAGCCATTAGTTTTTCACGTACCTAGTAGTCATTGTAGCATCATCATTACTATATAATCATTATAACGTAATCATTATTATGCAGTTATTATAATGTAATGATTATAATACCGTCAGTATTAAAAACTTAAGATACACAATGCAGTATTAAACCATACACGTATGCATAAGACGGACGTTCCAAAAGTAATTCCTCCTATTTTTTTTTTCACCTAAATTGATTAGAGGGAATTGTAAATTGCATTGTTATGATAATTAAACTTATGCATTCAGATCTGAAAGTTTCATCTCTCTGGTGCAGGTATTGACGGTGTGAGACTTTAAGAAAGCAACCCTTATCATAGATGTGCGTCAGAAGCAGAGATGCATTATTGAATTCCTGGCAAAAGTGCATTAAGAATGGTGGTGACTATGTAGAAAAATGAATTCTGGAGCACAAAATGTCACTTGTTTTAATGATACTACTACCGTCTTCATATTTCTTCAACTTTTTGAGTTAAAAAATAGAAGGTTTATTCTTGGAATGGCCCTCATATTGAATTAGCATTTCCATTAACAATATGATAGATTATAGTATAGTAGACAGTATGATACATTTGAAGATTAAAACTAAATTCAATTGCTGTCAAGATTTCAGCTAAATCATATGATATGTAAGGTTTTCATTCTTTTTATTGCCTTTATGTTGCCTTTAAGAAGTGAATGCTCGTTAGGGAATTGAAGTAAAATAAAATCCAATTCGAAGGTGAAGTTATCTTTTATACATCAGATCATAGTGAGAATTGAAGCAGGTTTTGCAGCTGGATGTCCTGCATTCCATTACAGGGGTCTACGATTATTATTGAGGCATAAGCAGGATCGTTGGAAACCTCACAGTTGTATCTTTAATCCATTATATAGGTCTCTAATTTTGGACGCAATCCTCTACTAGTATAAGAGCCAGATACATCCTAAGATGGACTACTGTTGCCACAGATGAGTAGGCTGCTCAGCACACTCTTTCTTACCTTAATAGAGTACAAAAGTGACTTCAAAATGTAGGAGTCAATGTTCTTTTCTCTTCCCTGCTACCTCTTCCTCACAGAAGAGACGTTGCTAGCCTTTCTCTACTTCATCGTTGTTTGCATGGCAATGCTCGACTGAGCTTCAATCCATAGCTCCCTGAAAAACATTCACAACAAAAACTCAACGAGCTACAACAACTATCTATAGTTTTCTTTTTTAAATATAAACAAAATCTCCATGAGCAAAGTTTCTTTTATAGAACTGCCTGTCTGTTGAACACAATATCGCTGTGCTGCTTTCCAGCTGACTACAACTTGGCCGTTTTCAAGTCTTATGTAAACAAATTCTTTTTGAGTCGTCAATTTATGCCTAATCACCACCATCATTACTAATCATCAGTGTGTTGTCTCACCATCCACCTGACACTGAGTTGACCTTTATCCTCAAGTGGTCTTTGGGCCTTGATAAGTGATGATACTTTAGCAAAAAAAAAAAAGAAGTCTATGGACCTACTGTGTTAATGCAAACTCCGTGAGATTATTGTACCATCTTTGGTAAAATTGAAACATTACTGTGATTATTGTAGTTTCAAAATAAATCCGATTATAGGGTTTTATCTGAAAACCCTTTCAAGAATTTGACATATTTCCATTTATGCTGCACAGAAAATGTACGACACTTTGAAATACTTTTTTACAAAAATCATAAAAAATTTACATTTCAGACAAACTAGGCACAAGGTCATGAAATGTGTGAGGAAAATGGGAGTCATTGATCATCTTTGGTCTACAATTATAAAAATGTCTATCTTACTCTTTGCTAAAATTATCTCAATCATTATAATACCACATTTACCCTAGGGGAAGATCATCGTACTTTAAAAATATTGATAAATTTATTTGAAACTTGAAGAATTCTATTTTTCATAAATATATTAAATAAAAAAATCGAAGGCCAAAAAATAGTATTTCAGTGTGCGTTTCACGTTCGATGCAATAGAGTCATCAGATGAACTTAAAAAATTACGTTTTTTGCATTGCAGCTTTGCCAAATGGGTGATCACATCTTTTTAAAAATAAAAGGTTGGGGAGCATATTGTTTTTTAAGTTTCTTTTAAATTGTGATTTTGTAATTCAAATAAAATAATTCAAAATATCAGCGAATGTCTCCTTGTGTCTTTTTCTTTCTAAAAGGAAGCGTATTTCTATAGCAACAACGATACCAAACTCTGTCGATGGGGAGAGGTAGCGGTGTCAAACATGTATAAACACACCCACGTATAAATAAAGACTTTTATTTTATTTACCTCCTTACCAAGGTCAAGTGTGGATTTGATGAACGTTTTTTGTATGATACGAATTGTATTTGAACTTTACATATCCAAGTTTTCAATCTGTGTCATTAACCACTTAGCCACCGTCACTCCGAGAAATATCTGGAGATACCGGAATTTAACCCGGGGCCTTTCACATGCAAAAGAGAACGCCCTATCACTGAGTTATAAAAACTTTTATTTTGTTGTTGAAAATGCTTGTGTTGACTCCTAATGCTCTGTTAACTAGGTAGTTCTGACATTAAAAGGATGGGTTAGACTTTAGGCGGATGTAGTCGAATATGAAGCAGAATATCACGTGAAGATAGCTGTAGTTTCAACAACTGACGCAGGTTAAGTAGTCCACTTTTATGATGTCTGAGCATTTGCCGTATAAAACTGCAGATCCGGTTAGCCAAACATGATGCTCATCTACGTTCAAATCTCGGCTTATTGATCTGCTTTGCAATAATGATTTCGCGTTTCACAAAAGCAATTTACGTTAAGATAATTTTCTCTTTCATTTCCATTTCATTCCAATCTTTGTTTTTCGCTTTTTATTGGGTATTTAAGTGATTCTTTGCTTTGAAAGCCGCCAACAAAAACAAAGAAAGATTTCTTGCTGTTTGCTTTGTTTGCATCTGTCAAATGTTTCGTCGTTTTGTCTTAGAAATTTTTCCATCTTAAGTGTTGCTTGTTGTGTGATTTTAACCACAAAATCGACTTTGGCTACGTTTGTCAACCCGTTTTTTTTTTTTTTTTTTTTTTTTGTGCGTGTGTGTGTGTGTGTGTGTGTGCGCGTGTGTGCTCTTCTAAGGAAAACTTGGCAATGATTCACGTTTGGAACTTGCGGAAATATGTCATACTACCACTTCCTTCTCATTTTCTTCTTTTTCATCTGATTCGTATTCATTTTTTTTTCTTCTTTTTTTAGTAATGTTGTTATATTTTCGTTTTCACATTTTTCTTTTTCTTCTTTTTTAGCAACCTTGTTATATTTTCTTTTTTTAGCAATGTTCTTTTATTTTCGTTTTCGCATTTTTTCTTCTTCTTTTTTAGCAATTTGTTATATTTCCGTTTTCACATTTTTTTATTTTTTGGCAATCTTGTTATGTTTTCATCTTTTTTTTAGCAATGTTGTTTTATTTTCGTTTTCGCATTTTTTTTCTTTTTCTTCTTCCTTTGTTCCCTTTTCAATTATTTTCTTTTTCCCGTATACAACCTTTTTTCTTCTTTTTCACATTATTTTACTTCTTTCTCACATTCTTTTTCACATTTCTTTTCATATTACTTTGCTTCTTTCTTTGTCATTTGCTGCTTTTCGCTATTTTTCTTCATTTCGTAATAGTTTTCTTTTCTTCTTTCTTTTCGCATTTCTTCTTTTTTGCTTTTCACACTCTTTTTTCCCCATTCTTTTCTTCTTTTTCATATTCTTTTTCTTATCGTTTTCATAATCTTTTTCTTATCTTTTTCGTAATCTTTTCTTATTTTTGACGAGTTCTTCCTTTCTTCTCAAATTCTTTTTCATTTGCACATTCTTTTTCATATTTCTTTTCTTCGTTCGTTTTTATTTTCAAAAACGTGGAAGAAGCAAAAAAAAATATTGGGAAAAAGAATTACATTCTTTTTCACAATATTTTTTTTCTTTTTACATTTTTCTTCTGTTTCACATTTTTCTTCATTTTTATATTTTTCTTTATCACATTCTTTTTCACATTTATTCCCTTTTTCACAGTGGTTTTCTTTCTTTTTCGCATTCTTTTTATTTTTCACGTCTTTTTCTTCTTTTTCACATCTTTTTCTTCTTTTTCACATTCTTTTCTTCTTTTTCACATTCTTCTCTTTCGCGTTATTTTTCTTTTTCACATTCTTCTCTTCATTTTTACATTCGTCTTTTTTCACATTTTTAAAAATTATCTTTCAAATTCTTTTTATATTATTGTTTTTTTCCACATTCTTCTTTTTCACTTTTTTTCCACATTCTTTTTCAAATTCTCGTTGCCTCCTCTTTTGCTTCTTGTTTTGATGTTTGTCCTTCAGAGCAGATTTCAATGTTTTGAAATCTCCTGTCTGATATTCCAGTGTTTTTAAACAATTTTCATTGTCTTTTCTTTTATTGAGTAAATTGTGCATGTCAAGTCTTTGGAAATCACCAGGGATTACAAGGGTTGTCAATAAAATGATCTCTAGTTGAGGTCTTCGAGTAAAAGAAATAAAAAGTGTATTAATGATCAGCTGTCAGTTAAACACTCTCACATAAACACACAGACTCTTTTACTTAGAGTAACAATTGTTCCGTTCATAATATACACTTTAAACAAGGTATGATATTAAACCTAAGGTAAATTATGAAGTGTTCTTTTCCAGATATGATGAGTTATGCCCTTTGATCACATTGAACTCACACAACATTTTCAGAGTAAATGCGTTCTGAAAAGGTATATATTAAAATATTAGTACCTATTTATTTTCCTCCCCACGAAAAGTTAGACATGACTTTAATGTAGGGGACATTCGCCCCCCCCCCAAAGGACACTCTTAAGTATTATTCTATTAACGTTTCAGCTGGTATAATCTCCGACCTGCTTTAGCTGTATCTTGTCAAACTTGAGAATCTGTTTTTTTTTGGTGGGGGGGGTATTTTATTTGTCACGTATGCAATAATCAATCTATTCTAATATGAGAGACATCTTACAGGTGAATGAGATTGAAACGCTGTTTTTCGTCTCATCAGTGATGTAGATAAAACCTCGTGACATTTTGTCAATGCATGTTTTTCTTTCCTGACAAAACTTATTGATAATTCGGTTAATCCAAAACAAATACTTTACTCCAGTTGTTATTTTACCTTGAGAAATGTAACCTTTCCCATTTTTTTTTTTTTTTTTTTTTTTTTTATTACATTTTCACCCCAAACAAGGCACATTGCCACTTTAATGTAGGGGGCTACTATCAGGGGAAACATCTACTGGGGTACTATGTAGGGATTAGGGCAGCGAGATGTTGGTTCACGTTGCACTTGAACTTATGCGTGTCAGTACAGTTGGGGAAGCAGTGACCTGGAATGGAATTCCAAAGTCTAGCAGTTCTGGGGAAGAAACTACTGGAGTAGAAAGATCTTTTACATCTAGGGATCTCTACAGTGTGGGGGTGGGATTTTGTAGCTTGTCGGGTCTGTCGAGGGTGTTCACGTCGTGGGGGCACAAGTGCTTGCAGTTCTTCAGAGCATTCACCATTATAATACTTGTAGAACAGGCAGAGGGATGCAACGTTTCGACGATGGGACAGAGGCTGAAGTTTTGATGCCAGTTTAGGGCCTATCAGATTTGCGACTCTCTTTTGAACCCTGTCAAGGAGCGAGAGACTAGTAGCCGATGCACCGGCCCAATTGTGACAGCAATACTCCATACATGGGCGAATAGTGGCCTTATAGAGGTACAGGATACTTTCGGGTGTTAGAAGTTTTCTAGCACGGTAGAGAGAGCCCACCTTCCTCGCAGCGGCCCTGGCAATGCCCTCGATGTAATTGTTCCAGCTCATGTTTCCTGTGAACGTTAGGCCAAGGAGCTTGAAAGACGTACTCTCAGCTAAAGAGTTGTTGGCCATTGCTATAGGTGGTAGAGAAGGTTTCTTGTAATTATTGAATGAAACTAGTTTTGTCTTGGTGTCATTGAACGTTACCATCCATTTTTGTCCCCATTCCACTACTGATTTGAGGTCATGCTCTAGTGTTTCTGCCATTACTTTAGATATATGTTCATTTGTTTTCCTGTCGTGCCTGCTATAGAGTGTGGTGTCATCAGCATATATACCCATCTCAGAGGCAATTTTGTCGGGGAGGTCATTTATGAATATCAGGAACAGCAGAGGACCAAGGATAGATCCCTGGGGCACTCCCGCATTTATATTATATTGTTTAGACGTACGACCGTCGAGGACAACCTGGATTTTTCTCTTATCTAAGAAGGATTTAATTATGTTAAGTATTCTACCAGTGATACCGTAAGATCTAATCTTCCTGAGGAGACCCTCATACCATACCCTGTCAAAAGCCTTAGATATATCTAGAGCTACCGCTCTGCCCTCTCCCGCTTTGTCCAGTGAATGGTATATGCGTTCAGAGATTACAGTGAGGATGTCTGCCGTGGAATGGGCTTGTCTAAATCCATATTGATGGTCGGTCAGAAGTTTAGCATCTGTAAGGTGCTGGACTAGAGCATGGTTAATTAAGGTCTCAAATATTTTGGCAAAAAGTGGGAGGAGGCTAATAGGGCGATAATTTAATGGGTCAGTTCTTTCGCCAGAATTCTTGAATACTGGTACCACAGAAGCAGTTTTCCAACAGCTCGGAAAGCAAGATTCATTAAGGCATTTGTTGTAGAGTTTGGAGAGAACTGGAGCTACTTCGGCTGAGCACTTTTTTAATAGCACAGCTGGGATGAGGTCGGGTCCACATGCTTTGGAAGTGTCAAGGTTTTTTATGATAGCATGCACCTGAGCAGGGGTGATTTCCAGATCGTCTAGCGTTGCGTCTGTCCGCATAGGAAAGTCAGGTAGGGGGTGGTTTAGAGGGTCCAGTGTAGAGTTGGAGGCAAACCGACTGGCAAGCATGTTAGCCTTCTCGGTTGCTGAGCAAAGAACCTCGTGATTGTTGGTTAGTGGGGGAATTGTTGATTGCCCATTATTTACTACACTGTTGTAGATTTTCCAGAAGTCACGAGTTCCTAATTTTTGTGCTTCGATGCGTTTTTTAGTGGTTTCCGTAAATTCCCTCTTAGCTGTCGCTATTTCTTTCTTAACGTTACTTCTAGCTTCTATGTACTTTTGTCTGTTTGAACTGGACGTATGTCGGTTAAACCTGCGAAATGCATGCTGCCTTTGAGCAATGGCAGTTGCGCAAGTCGAAGTAAACCATTGGGGAGAGTGGGGCTTACTATAGAATTTCCGCATGGGAACATGCACTTCGATTGCAGTTTTGAACCATTTAGTGGTCTCGGTTGCATACTGTTCAGCAGGAAGAGAAAAAATATTTCCCCATGGGGCATCTCTGATAAGATCTCTGATAGCTTCCCAGTCCGCCTTTTTATAATATCTCGTTGTTTTGAGCACTGGCTCTTCAGTTTTGGGTCTGGAGTTTAGGGCGATTTCAACCATTATTACCGCATGATCAGCGTTCCCAAGTGGGCTGTCGGCTTTCGTTACACAATCATCAGGAACTGTGGTCAAAAACAGATCTAATAGTGATGCGTGTTGCTCTTCCTGATCAGGGAAGCGGGTTGGGAAAGTAACAATTTGCGATAGGGAGTGAGATACAGAGAAGCTATGAGTTGCGCTGCCTGCTGCATCTGTATAAGTAGAGAATCCAAGCCAGTTTTTGTGATGGACATTAAAGTCACCAAATACATGTACTTGGGCGCTAGTGTCGAAGGAGAGTGCTGTGTCTATGCTGTCAGATACTTTGTTTATTATGGTGCAGTCTTGGGTCGAGGGAGAGCGGTAGAGAAAGTAAAAGTAGCTAATGTTGTGTTGCATGATTAGTCTAAAGCACATAAAGGCTTGATCATCCGTTTCTAGGTTTGTTTCTCTAGTCAAGGGAAGGGTATTACGAATGTAAACTCCAAGTCCGTGCATATGTCTGTCAGAGTCCTTACGGCAGAGTGGGAGATATCCAGGCATGTTAAAGTAGTTAGAGGGGATGGAGGAGTGTAGGTTAGTCTCACTTAGTGCTAAGATATCCGGGGTATTTGTTAGGAGAAATGCTTCAACATCAGCTAAATTAGTTCTAAGCCCAGGGATATTTGTGAATGCAAGCCTCAAGGGAGGAGGCAAGTTGGATTGTTTGTCCCTAAGCCTGGTTTAAGCTTATTTTTAGATTGTACTGTCATCATGTTTTTTAACGAGTTTCAGTTGGGTTAGGGGAAGCCGAACAGGAGGTTATGCAGAATATCACACATGCATCACAAGTAGACCATCAGCTGACCCTCCATCAACTAGGACTGTGGCCTCAGGAAAGCCCACCGGGGTTGGTAATAATTATCGGCCCAAAAGTGTGTTGATCCCCGATTTCTTTAAATTATTGTAGGACAACACTGTTGTTGTTTATTTTATTTATTTTTTTTTTACACAGTAATCACCACTTATCAAGGCCCGGAAGGCACTCAGGGATAAGGGTTATTGCAAGTACATTACGTTAGTGTGGAGATTTGATGAAGTGTTTACTTAAGGGGGCGGTTCATTAGGAATTTGTTAACATTGGATTTGAAGACATCCAAGTTGTAGTCCGGTGGGAAGCAGGCAGACGGAACAGAGTTCCACAGGTGTGCAGTTCTAAGAAAGAAGCTTTGTTCATGGAATCCGCGTTTTGATTTAGGCACAGATATAGAGTGGGGGAAATTTTTCACAGTGGATTCAGCTAGACGGGTATTTTTCGTGAAAGATTGGCGAGGGGGGGACCAGAGATTGGAGTTCAGACGAGCACCTGCCATGGAAATAACGATAAAACAAGGATAGGGTCGCAACGTCTCTTCTGTGGGAGAGAGGTAGCAGGGAAGAGAAAAGGGCATCCCCCACTAAGCCACGAAGTCTATTTTGTACTCTGTCAAGGCAGGATAGGCTGATTTTAGCAGCTCCTGCCCAGATATGGCAGCAGTATTCCATCCTTGGACGTACTTGGCTTTTATATAGATAGAGAATTGCATCAGTAGTGAGATATCTTCTGGAGCGGTAGAAGGATCCCACCATCTTTCCAGCGACCCTGGCAACAGACTTGATGTACGTGTTCCATTTCAGATCAGGAGTAAAGGTCAAACCTAGAAGCTTGTCAAAACCCGGGGCCTCACCCAGACGAGAGCCATCCATCACAATTGATGCCAGATGGGGATCAGAGCGTTGATGATGTAAGGATAGAAGTTTGGTTTTGGATGCATTAAAGGTAACCAGCCACGTCTTCCCCCACTGAACCACGCTCTCGAGATCAGAGGAGAGAGATTCCGAGAGAACTTTGTCGTTTACAGCTTTTGATGTGTTGCCGTAGATGGTCGTGTCATCAGCATAGATGTCAACGAATGATTTAAGTATGTGTTTAGGGAGGTCATTGATGTAGATCAGGAAGAGAGTTGGGCCCAGGATTGACCCCTGAGGGACTCCAGCATTTATATTGCAGGCCTCCGATTTTTGTCTATCGACCACTACTCTTATAAGCCTATCGGAGAGAAATGATTTAATGATTGAGAAAACATTTCCAGTTATACCGTAGCTGGAAATCTTGTGAGGTAGACCTTTATGCCATACCTTGTCGAAGGCCTTTGATATGTCAAGAGCAATTGCCCTGGAAAGGAAGCCATTGTCAAGAGATTCACTAATCTCGTGGGATATAACCGTCAGCACATCTGCGGTAGATCTTGCAGAGCGGAAACCATATTGTGTGTCACTAAGAAGGTTATTCCTGCTGAGGTGGTTGACTATTTCTCTATTTAATATGGATTCCAGCAACTTACTCATAACACACAGGAGACTTATTGGTCTGTACTGAGAGGGAGATGACTTATCACCTGAATTCTTAAATACAGGGCAAACTGATGAGGTCTTCCAGGGAGTCGGAAAGCACTTCTCCTTAAGGCAGCGCTTAAATAGTTTCGTAAGTATGGGAGCAAGTTCTGGTTGAAGCTTTTTTAACACTATAATTGGGATGCCGTCAGGGCCAGTTGCCTTACTTTGTTGTGTATGAGACAAGGTAAAAAAAATAATGACAATATTGAAAAATTTCAATAATTTTCAATTATAAATAATTTATTTACGAACATAATGTGTCGACCCATGATGGTATCATGGTGTTATGTTCTTTGCATGTTTGAGGTTTACTTCATCTTTAGAAAGAAGATTTTATATATATATATATATATATATATATATATATATATATATATATATATATAGTCAATAAATGACAAAAGACTATATATTCCAAAATTCATAATATTGACTATCTTATAATTTATTCCTTTCAGTTGATATTTACAATTCTTGATATTATCTGTTTCGTAGCGCAAAATCATTCACTTAATTATTATATCAATCAGTCAATCTATTATGCTCTTAACTCAGAAGAAATTGGAACAATCAATCGGTCAAAAGGAAATAAAGTGCGATTTGGCATGATTAAAATCCTAAAATTTGAAGAGAAGCTGCATATAACTTATAATATGTTTCTATTACACCATTTTGAATTTTAGAAATAAAGTCACTTAACCCAACTATTCGTGCTAACATGCTCTATTAATTCAGGAATATTCTACTAAAATGTTCTATTTGATAATTAGTAAATATATTAATTCCAATTAATGTATGCATACTTATGAAAATAACATCAATAATAAGTATATATATATATTCTTAGGTTCTTGAATTTTTGTTGAATTGTGGGTCAGCGTTTGTTTGTTATTATTAAAATATTGTTAGAATATTTTACCAGTATTAATTATATTATTATGTGTTTCACGTAGATGTAATTTCTGTTTTTGTAATTAACATCTAAGGGATGTAACTCGCTGTGACAAAAATGTCGGAGTTAAGGAGAGTTATTTCCCTTGGGAAGTAATATGTCATATTAAGGGTTTTAATATTTTTTCCTTTTTGAAGATGAGGTATACCTCGAAAATTCAAAGAGCATAATACCATCCTCGTTCGGCACATTATGTCGGTAAAAAGATAATTTATAATCAAAATTATTGAAATCTTTCAATACTGTCATTATTCTTTTTACTTCATTGTCCCGTACACAACAGTATTTTTCTACTGCATTGCACAATTGAAATACAATGCTTCAAACAAACTACTAAATCCCTTTCTTTTTCAAATTAATTATTGCATGATATTATCCACACAAACAATAGCACCAACAAAAAAGCTGCTGAATAGATAACATACTTTATACTCATATACTAGTGTATCGATGAACTCTTGGCTGTTTTACATAGATAAATATCTTCGTTTGATCATCTAAAGATCTAAACGTTTCTATATCAATATTTTAACCTAATATACATATTTCTGGTCCCTTCTCATCTTTTACAATTGTTTTGACGTTCAAAATTAAATTTCTCTCCACCTTTCCCTTTCTTTCTCTCTCACTCTCTTTCTCTTTCTCTCTCTCTCTCTCTCTCTCTTTCTCTCTCTCTCTCTCATATATATATATATATATATATATATATATATATATATATATATATATATATATATACAATTGCAACTTCACTTTCGATTTTCGGATTTTGAAATCATGCCCATATTCCTTTATTTCTTTAAAAGTTGATGAGTTCTGTTTCTTCTGATGAATTAAGGGCGGAATAAATTCAAAAATCGTCATAATAATTACATGAATGAGTATGCGCTACGAAACAGGTTCTGTGAAGAATTGAACATTTCAACACACTTAAAGAAATAAACGGTAAGATGGACAACATCTTGAAATTTAGTATATAGACTTTTTTCATTTATTTGTATCTGTAGTTACATCGAGCATCATAAATTAAAGGATTGATATAAATAAAAGGTGAAATATAACTGAATAAACATAGCTCCCCATAAACACATGCACACACACACACACACACACACACACACACACATCTTTTCATGAGTAAGCTGCTAGAATCCATATTAAATAGAGAAGTAGTCAACCACCTCAGCAGACATAATCTTCTTAGTGACATGCAATATGGTTTCCGTTCTGCTAGATCTACAGCAGATGTGCTAACGGTTATATATCATAGGATTAGTGAATCTCTCAACAAAGGTTTCCTTTCTAGGGCAGTTGCTCTTGACATATCAAAGGCCTTCGATAAGGTATGGCATAAGAGCCTACTTCACAAGATTTCCAGCTACAGTATAACTGGAAATGTTTTCTCAATTATTAAATCATTTCTCTCTGATAGGCTCATAAGAGTAGTGGTTGATGGACAGAAATCAGAGGCCCTCAGTATTAATGCTGGAGTCCCTCAGGGGTCCATCCTGGGCCCAATTCTCTTCCTGATCTACATCAATAATCTCTCAAAACACATACTTAAATCATTCGTTGACTTCTATGCTGATGACACGACCATCTACGGCTACACATCAAAGGCTGTAAATGACAAAGTTCTCTCTAATTCTCTCTCCTCTGATCTTGAGCGTGTGGCACAGTGGGGGAAGATGTGGCTGGTTACTTTTAATGAATCTAAAACCAAACTCCTATCTTTACATCATCAATGCTCTGATCCCCATTTGGCATCAATAGACATGGATGGCCTTCGTCTTGGGGAGGCTCCATGTTTTGACAAGTTTCTGGGTTTGACCTTTACTCCTGATCTGAAATGGAACACGTACATCAAGTCTGTTGCCAAGGTTGCTGGGAAAATGGTAGGATCTTTCTACCGCTCCAGAAGATATCTCACTACTAGTGCAATTCTCTATCTGTATAAAAGCCAAGTACTGCTGCCATATCTGGGCAGGAGCTGCTAAAAACAGCCTATCTTGCCTTGACAGAATACAAAATAGACTTTGTGGCTTAGTAGGGGATGCCCTTTTCTCTAACCTGCAGCCTCTCTCCCACAGAAGAGATGTTGCGAGCCTGTCTTTGTTTTATCATTATTTCTATGGCAAGTGCTAGTCTGAGCTCCAATCTCTGATCCCACCTCACCAACCTTTCACGATAAACACCTGTCTAGCTGAAACCACTGTGAATAATTTTCCCCACTCTGTGCCGAAATCAAAACGTAGATTCAATGAACAAAGCTTCTTTCTTAAAAATGCACGCCTGTGGAACTCTGTTCCGTTTGCCTGTTTCGCACCTGAATACAACTTGGATTTCTTCAAGTCCAATATAAACACATTTCTGATAAATAGACCCCTTAAGTAAGACACTTTATCAAATCTCCAATACTAAAGATTACTACTATATTATCCCATTGATTACTATACACATAATAACCCTTATCCTCGAGTGGCTTCCGGGTCTTCATAAGTGGTGACCTCCATGTAAAAAATATATGTGTGTGTGTGTGTGTTTTAAGAAAGCTTAGCAGAACTGTTCAATGTAAAGGCTGTATGAATGTCAACATTTCGCAATAAAGCATGGTGATCTTCCGACAAACTGCATCGGTTAAAGATGCTGGTAATTATATGTTTATCACTGGTTGCTCGTTTCTGCACAAAACAATTGTCAAGAGATACATTGAATTTTTTTTAATTCGGCAAGTTAAACTATGAATAGAGACTGGGTCATTTTAAAATACCATTGCTTATATACATATATATATATATATATATATATATATATATATATATATATATATATATATATATATATATATATATATATATATATGATGGACTCTCCCGTCGATTTCGACGTATGAGGTTCAGACAACCCATATTTCTAAAACTCATTTATGCTTTTGCCTCTGATGACTTTTTAGTCCAGCAAGGGACTTGCAGACAAGGCCACAAATAGAACATGAATGTGGATTTAATGCTGCAGATATTGGTTCGGCTGGTAGTCGTTTTGCTCTTACTCTGTTTTCTTTCAGTTGCCTTAAGCTTTCAGATTGAAACCTCTGGAGACCTTCAAAACACCTTGATCTCCATCCTTTTCGGTCATTCACCTCATCTTCAAGACTCCTGTATGGTATGTTCACTGCAGACAAGTTACTCTTCAACTTGTCCTTGTACCTAAGCCAAGGACGTCCGACAATTCTTTTACCACCCTCAAATTGACTGTACATCGCAATTTTTGGAATTCTGTCATTGGGCATCCTCAATACATGACCAGCCCACCGCAATTGCGATTGAATAAGGAATAATTCAATGCCAGATATTTTGCATTTTGTGAATAATTCGGCATTTGATACCTTGTCACGGAGGCTAAGACCACATATGGGCGTAGACAGCTTTTGTGGAAAATGTCCAGCTGATTAATGTGATGTCTGTATGGAGCCCATGACTCAAATCCATAAAGAAGAATGGAAATAACAACAGCACGGTAGACAAGGATTTTTGTGTCTAGTCGAATACCCCTTTCGTTCCACAAGCGATGGCAGAGATTTCCAAAGGCAAAAGTGGCCTTAGCAATCCTGTTGCTATATATAAGCAATGGTATTTTAAATTACAATGACCCAGTTTATATATATATAAAATACCTACAGACTCTAGTGTTCCATCCTTTCAGGAATTATCAGTGCAGGGTATCATGATTAACTCTAGTTGATAGATCTGAACCCGGCGACAGAAGCCATCCCTGGCTTCATTAGCAAGGACCCAATCCATTCCGCTACTATTAACTGCGAGAAATGCTGTTGAATTTAAACATTTATTTTTTAAATGCTTTTTAACGTCTCTCAGATATATATATATATATATATATATATATATATATATATATATATATATACTTTCCTAGTGAAGAATAAAGTGGTAAAACATTAAGAGTATTTATAGCTTTAGTATTGCACTAGTTAGTTATTTAAAAGAACTTTGTTTTGTGAATATTTATATTCGACTAGCCAATTATACTTGAAATATATATATATATATATATATATATATATATATATATATATATATATATATATGTATATATATATATATATATCAGTGTAGGAACGATTAATCAAAATTGAGAATAAGAAAAATCGGAACTTTTGGGGTTATCGGAATTGGTATCAGAATCAGAAAAATTTGTGCCTATTTCCCGATGCCAAAAACGATTCTTTCAATTGTCTCTTTTATTTGATTTTGTTAAAAGCAAAATTTTCCATTTAGTAATGATAAAATAATAAATATTTATTGATTTTAAATTACTATTTAAAATGTATACATCACCTATTTATTTTTTTTTTTTTACGTTTGAGAAAATATATGCCCATTTAACATGTGTTTGTACGGTAATTGGGGAAAAATAATAAAAATACAGTTAAATATTTAGAGATTTATAAAGAATCGGAATCAGTAATTGTATTGGGATCGAGAATTTAGTACGGAATCGGTATCAGAATTGGGAAAAATATTGGAATCGTCTGATCACTTATATATATATATATATATATATATATATATATATATATATATATATATATACATGATGTCTTATGTAGTAGATAATTTATTTATTTGTTTAAATATATTTCCGTTTAATTGCTTTCAAATTTTATTCATGTTATATTTTTTTCTGTTTTACGTTGGAATATGTAAAACTTACAAGAAATGTTCAATTAACACTTCCCCTGATGCATTTGCTGGCTCAAATATGGGGTTCATATAAAAATTGTTTTTGTAAGTCAAAACGTGATAATCTTGCGTTTTTGATCTTCCATCATTGGCTCATCTTATTCATGTGACTTACACGAAATTAACCAAGCAACGTGTATCTGTTTGTGAGCCTCTCTGTGTGTTTTGGTGGCAAATTGCCTCTGGCGAGAGACCTGCTCACAAGCCAAAATTGTATTTCTGTCTGTGGAAATAGTGTTGTTTGTTGAATGCAACAGTTTTGATATCTGGGAAATCAATGTTATTCGGTGCAGTTATTTGAGAAACAAAATGCGTGATGCAAGTTCAGTCTTTGAATATTCTACCAAAAGAGAATTCAACAAAGAGTTGAACATTTATCTTTGAATGGAAATAAAGAACGGTTTTTTACCTGCATTGTCGAAAAGTTGGATTATTTTTTTTATGGAAATCGCTCCAAAAAAGTCATGAAACCCCTTGATGTAATGAACTTATAACATAAGTCGACACTTTCTCTGTTTGCATGTCTGTTCATGTTTTGAATTTTTTTCAAAAGAGATAAGTACATTAAAATTTCTGGCGTAAAATGATACTGAGCAAATTAATATATATATATTTTTTATTTATTCATATCAACAATACTGTAAAGTCTGCGTTCACACTTTTTTTTTTTACACAGTGATCACCACTTATCAAGGCCCGGAAGCCACTCAGGGATAAGGGTTATTGCAAGTACATTACGTTAGTGTGGAGATTTGATGAAGTGTTTACTTAAGGGGGCGGTTCATTAGGAATTTGTTAACATTGAACTTGAAGACATCCAAGTTGTAGTTCGGTGGGAAGCAGGCAGACGGAACAGAGTTCCAAAGGCGTGCAGTTCTAAGAAAGAAGCTTTGTTCATGGAATCCACGTTTTGATTTAGGCACAGATATAGAGTGGGGGAAATTTTTCACAGTGGATTCAGCTAGATGGGTGTTTTTCGTGAAAGATTGGCGAGGGGGGACCAGAGATTGTTCAGACGAGCACCTGCCATGGAAATAACGATAAAACAAGGATAGGCTCGCAACGTCTCTTCTGAGGGAGAGAGGTTGCAGGGTAGAGAAAAGGGCATCCCCCACTAAGCCACAAAGTCTATTTTGTACTCTGTCAAGGCAGGATAGGCTGTTTTTAGCAGCTCCTGCCCAGATATGGCAACAGTATTCCATCCTTGGACGTACTTGGCTTTTATATAGATAGAGAATTGCATCAGTAGTGAGATATCTTCTGGAGCGGTAGAAGGATCCCACCATCTTGACATTTATAAAAAGGAAATATGTTTTACTTTTTATTTATTCATATCAATAATATTGTGAGGTCTGCGTTTGCATGTGACATTTATAAAACTACCATTTCAAGATAAAAACTAGTTAAGAAATTAGTCATTAATAAAATAAATACAAAATAAAAAATAATGTATAAAAAAGCAATTAAAATTAAGAGAATTAAATAATAAATTAGTTTTCTTGTTGCTTGTAGCATCACACTTATTTAAAAAAAAACTGATTTTGATTAAATCTCTGCATATGTAATACTCTGCCGTCAGTTATCTCCCTTTATTAGAACTCTTCACTGATGTCATCCTATTTCTGATATCAACAGATTCCTGTTCTGAACAGTTCTCACGAGTATTCAAACTTTGTTAATTCCGTTAAACAATCTCAATCCTCCCATAATATTCTGCACCATTTAATTTACAGTTCATCCCTCATTGATCTTTATCCTCGAGTAGCTTTTTTCCTTGATGAGTAGCGATCCTCTAATTAAAAAAGAGGAAAATATGAATCCTTACCACAAAAATTCTGAAACAGATATCGATCAGTTATAAATTTAAAACCCGGGATGTATCAGTCAACAATGTTCTGAATAACGTACTCTCCTCCTCCACTCTTCCCCGGAAGTGGGGGAAGAGTTGCAATAGAAATCCCCTAAAGGATAGCCTAATCTTGTAATCTCCATCAATTTAAAACTTAGTCTTTTATTGGGTCTGAGTTTTAGAATAAATGCTGATGCCTCCTCACCTTCTGTTTGTTGGGTGACCTCTTCACTGCTATGGGAAATGCCAATCTATTAAGGACTATTAAGTAGATTGGTCGGCACTTGGGACAATGGCGCAGCATTCTTCATGAAAACGGAGGCTGAAAAGAAAATAAATAGAAAAAAGTCTCCTCTGTTAGTTAGCCGACATAATTGTTGCTAAGACTCTATTTGATTAAGCTCTCTGTTTGGGAGAAGACATTCTTCTTTCCTCTTGTTTATTTGCACCAAATATTTATATAGAGTTTGCTATGTTCATTTATTTGAATCGGCAGGATTCGCTCTAAACTAATTAACCGATCTTTATGAGCTTTTGGAACACTGCTAGGCGTAAGGGGCTCAAATGTTCTCTATATTTGATTTTGCAAAATGGGCGTGGAAGCCCTTTATGAAAATCTAGATACCTCCGATTTTTGTGAAATTTTGACAATAGTTATTAGACATCAATTAATAAATATTCCTCGAATTTCAGTTTCTTTGGCGGATTTTAAAAGAATGTTATGGGGGCTTAATATGCGCACCATTCCCCATTCAAAAATTCGAATATTTCAGATTTGCATTGAATGTGATCCATAGTCATTAGACACCAATAAAGCACGATTCACTAAATTTCAATTTTGTCTTAAGTTCCTTTAAGCTTGATCCTTAAGATTTGAGACAGTTACTAAAATCAGAATCAAATAGATTCGTTAGTTTTAATATCATTATATATTGATTTTAATTTGCTTAATGAGACATAAAAGTGATGCAAAATTGTTTCGTCCAAGGAATTAATTTTACCTGCCCTGGAACGGGTATTCTTATAGTTCTACATAAATTGAAAATAAATAAATCATTTAAAAAGTTCGTTAATTTTAACAAAACAAATTTGTTCTAATTAAATTGAACCTGGACAAAATATATTTCTTTAATTTAAAAAAAAAATTATAATAATTACAAATGTTATTAAAAAAATATTTAAATTTAAAAAATCATTTTGAACAAAAAGCTTCGATTAAAATAATCTATCTATCTATACTCCTATAAATCTATAAAAGTGAAAGTGTCTGTCTGTCTGTGTGTGTCTGTGTACATTTCCTTACGCAATAACTCTGTCAATTTTAAGTCTACAGACTCGAAATTTGATATACAGGGTTCTGAGATATGGGGAAATCGATGTGATTGGTTGTCGGACAGAAATTTAGCTATTAAGGGGTCAAGGTTCAACGATTTGATCTTTGAGAACTCTACCAAACTCCTCCGACAATTTTGGGTCCAAACACTTGAAATTTTAGATATAGGTTCCTTGGACATGGATCTAACTTAATATCTTGATTTGAGCCCAAAACAATAAATGTTAAGGGGTCATAATAGGGGTCAAAGTTAAAAAAATTGAGTGCTATTTTATTTATTTATTTTTGCTCAATATACACCTCCAAACACCCGGGCAATGCCGGGCTGAAAGTAAAAGTGCCTGTGTGTGTGTGTGTGTGTGTGTGTGTGTGTGTGTGTGTGTGTGTGTGTGTCTACATTTCCCTACGCAATAACTCTTCAATTTTTACTCTACAGACTCGAAATTTGATATACAGGATAATGAGATTTGGGAAATTCTTTGTAATTCATTTTCGGACAGAAATTTGGCGATTAAGTAGTTAACGTTCAACGATTTGACCTTTGAGAACTCTACCAAATTTGGGTCTGAACACTTGAAATTTTAGATATAGGTTTCTTGAACATGGATCTAACTTAATAACTTGATTTGAGCCCCCGACAATAAATTTTAAGAGGTCATAATACGGGTCAAAGTTAAAAAAAATTGACCTCTGCAGTCTCTACCAAATTACTCAGACAATTTCTGGTCTAAACATTTGAAATTTTACATAAAGGGTATTCAGAGATAGGGCAAGCTTTTTAATCGGTTTGGGTCGAAATTTTTCTGTTACCAATATATAAATGTATGTATGTTTGCATATCTGCCTAAAACTTTTGACAGAGGCAACAAATTTTTACAAGATCAGTATCGTTTTAAAGTTCGATCTTTCAAACGAAAAATACCGAAAAATTGGCTAAAAACATTAATATCTTCACCTTCAACTGGGCACTTTTCTACATGGGGGTCGCTTTTTTCGCCGTTATTTTTAAAAGTCATCCTCTCCTTTCGATTGTCTAACCTTAATTAAAACCTACGTCAGTTGGGTTTGGCGGTTGTCTTAACAGCAAAGATATCAGGTTTTTTCCCTGTTCTTTTCCTCCTTTGCGGTATGGGTTCGGGCCTGCCTTTCTACTGCCACTTTTTTTTTTTTTTACTCAACACACACATTCAAACACCCGAGCAACGCCGGGCTGAAATACTTGTTTTAATAATAAATGCAAAAAAATTCTCCTTTGGAATGAACCATATATTTTTATGATAAAAATATTTTTCTATCGTTTATTTTAATTTAAGAAAACAGTCTATAAACACTATTAATCAATGTTAGTTAGAAAGTCAATAATACAAAAAACTAAACAAAACTATTTCAAATTTATATCAAAATTATATAAAAACATTCATTAGGAGATTACAAAGCAAATTAGTATAAATTTAGGAAACAGTTTTCACCATTTAAACAGGAAATTATTTTCACTTTAAAAATTTTACTCCATCACAAAATAAGCAAAAATTTGTTTCACAACTAAAATGGAAACTTGTATTATTTGGCTTATTTGGACATCTTGAATGTTATTCTCACAACGTTTCGGTTGTGTAACTTTCAGGTATGTCTTGTCAAGCTTACAAATCGTCACAAACTCTTATTTGAAAAATTAAATATTTCAGATTTGCATTAAATGTGATCCATAGTCATTAAACACCAATTAAGCAAGATTCACTATATTGCATTTTTTTTCTTAATCTTGTTAAGCTATAACCTTAAATTTGAAATATTTACTAAAATCAATGTCATGTAATGGATTTGGATCAAAAGTGGAAGAAGTATTCTAGACATAAAGTGTAGTATTATTGTATCTTGATTTTAATCTATGTAAGTGGACATAAAAGTGGTGCAAAATTGTTCTGTTTTTTGGAATTAATTTTACCTACCCTGGGACGGATATTCTAGCGGATCGATAAAACGTATTTGCTCTTTTTTTATTCTTTACCTCCTTTGGCCAGAGAACAGTCTGGGACGTGTGTTTACCTAATCTACCTTCATTATTTGCATAAGACCAGTTTGTGCAGAGGGAGATCAGGTTACATTGTCTGTGGATGCTTTTAGGGTTGGGCTCACTGAGCTGATCGATCTTTTAGGCTCACTTGTGTATGATACAATATTTTCGTATCTTTTTAACCAAAATATTAGCTCCTTTAAACGTAGAGATAAGTCGGTTATGTAAAGATGTTTATTTGATATATGCATTAGATGGGCTCGGAGCAAGACAAATGAGATGAGATTTTATTCTCTATCTGTTTGTTTCTCGGGATGAGCAGTTCAACCTATCAATGTGATACAATATCTCAATAATTTAATAATTCTTTTACAAAACATTGACTTATGTTTTACTAGTTGCCGGCGCGCTGTTACTTTGCAAAGTATATATTACTTGAAATATTTGAAAAATTGATTCAAAATAATAAACATTTCATTTATAAGTTTGTTGTAAATACGAAAGAAAATCTTTCGCTTTATTATTCTCTTCATCTTGAGTGTTATTCGCATAACGTTTTGGCTAATGTAACCGCCATGGAATACGGTCTTTGTAGATTAAATAGAGTGTTTCATTCTAAATTCCACGCAGATTCCCGAGTTTGACAGAAAGATTCCCGAGATGGACAAGATACATCATCCGAAACATTGTGCAAATAACATTCAAGATGAGAACAGTAGTTTAAAGAATCCAAATAATGCATATTATCAATCCTCATCTAAAAAATTCAGAATCAAAATCCTTCTCATTGATTTATATAGATAAACATTAAGATTTTCGTAATTTCGATACAAATTTACTTACTTTCTCAATGTGATCGTAAAGAAAGGAAAATAAAGAAGAAAACAGTTTGCATTTACATAATTTAGAAATAGATCACAGGCTGTATAAACGCAAGTCGGTCTTTCTAAAGAAAATAAGATTTGAACACAAATATTTGTCTTGGAGAAAAGAATGATTTATTTTATTAAAATCCAAACAATTATTGAATTAAAATACAACAAATTATAGTTAACTAATAAAATGCCCTTTTTCAAAAGCAATATGCAAATTATTTAATCTTGCGACTGATATCGCATATACGTATGCAGTATATGAAGATGTTTCTATTGTGCAAAGTTAAATTAACTTGTATTAGGGTATTTTGACTTTACTGCTAGTGTAGGGATTGGCCCTAACTTTTGTGTATATTCGTATAGATATCTGCAAATTAGTTGAATTAGTGTAAAAAACTGTAGGGGTTTATCGTTAGAAAAAAAAAAACTATTTACATAATTTAGTTCTGTTTTGCTTGTTTCAAACTGACACTTAGTAGTATCCTACATTATCACCATTCACGCTTGCATATAGTACTATTGTCACATTTGAGTGGATGCAGCAACCAGTAGCATCTCATTCTTCAACAGGATGCAAAAAAGACTTTGTAATCTAACAGGTTCTACACTCTTAGTAAAACTCCAGTCCTGAGCACATCTCCATAGTATTGCATCTCTATACTTACTTTACAAGTTGAATGGAATGTGCTCCAACGAACTTACTGCTCTTGGTTCCACTCAACAAATCAAAGAGCGAGCTTCAGCTAATTAAAACATCAAAACTGACTTCATAACCTAGTAGGTGATGCCCTTTTCTTTTTCTTGCAACAAGTTTCCCACAGAAGAGACGAGCCCGTATCTCTTCTATCATTATTTTCATGGCAAGTGCTCGTCTGAGCTTCAATCTATGGTCCTCTTTTGCCAAACTTTCACAAAAACACTGTCAATATTTTCCCTAACTCTCTATCTGTATCTAAACCTAAACGTGAACAAAGCTTCTTTCCTAGAACTGGCCCTCTGTTCCACTGGCTCACTTTCCAGCTGACTACGATATGGTTATCTTCAAGTCCAACGTAAACAAGCTCTTGTTGAACCGTTCCCTTAAATAATCCAATTATACCAAATTTCAATTACTAATGCTTAGTATGTTATTGCCCCATTGACTACTGCACACTCATCAAACTTGTTATATATGATAGTATTAAGTTAACAAAATCATACTGTAATGTTTATTCTGATCACATATAATCGTAGGTAGTCGAGGCATAAAGACAAAAATATGAAAAGTTTATCTCCTATGAAAGATTTAAGCTCATACTTCTGTTTTGATCAGTAAAAAATATACATCCATTTTAACATTACTCCTATCCAGTCATAATATATATTTTTATTATTTTAATTCACCTCAAGGAAGGTATATCGACACTGATGCATAAAGAGGTACTCTGATAAAAGCCAGATTTATAAGGACCAACTTGGGTGAGGAGTTGCAAATCAAAATATTTGTTCATATTACATTTAAATTTCTACATATTGGTGCAGACAGAAAAACAATAAGCATAAAATTAATTTCAAACACAAGCTGTTCGAGGAAAAAACTGTAAAAATAGAAAATATTTCATTATCCACAGACCTTTACAGAAGTTAAATGGGATTTCACTGCTGATCAGGTAACTTGGGGGTATTTTTGTTATCAGAAAAATGAATCGAATAAATTATACTCATGTCAATAACAGAAAAAATAATACTAACAAAAAATAGGCTAGCCTGAATCAAACAGTAGTATGTTAGACTGATTGCTATTTGGGTTTAATCGTGAAACTCTGACTTTTATTCATGTGTTTTGTGAGGTTTGTTTCAACTAGTATAAAATAATTAATCGAAATTTGTATTTGATGTTTCGTTCTAAAAAAAATTAAAGTCAACGATTTTCTTCAAAACTTTTACTCCGTATTTTTGCGTTTCGATCAAACAGAATATTTTTGATTTTTTTTGTTTTGACAACCTACATTTGAAATGCTTTCTAAAACTATCAAATGTGTGATTCGGACTACTATGAAAATGATAGGATGCTTAATGGGTTCATGACTTGTTGGTCGATACCCAAAATGTCTGCTCTCTGATGGTGATTGAAGTTCGCAGGTGATGTGTTGTGGGTGAAATACGTTTCGTTTGATTGAAGGTCCATCTTTTCATCTTGTATGACAATATGTTTATTTTCTGCTTCACTGATCCTCTGAATCCTATCATTGGAAATAAAAATGCTATCCTACAGCTGTTTATGACTTCTACTATCCTCCATGATATTAAATCTTGATCAATTGACTCGCGTTGAAGAAGAAACAAAGTTATTTTCTTCTGACAGTGCATTCACTACTTAATAATCACGTTTTGTATGCGCCCACACGTCGTTATGGGAGGTTCTGTCTTTTGGTCAACACGTCATCGGTCTGTAAAGTTTTAAGTTATGAATAGCATTTTCATTGGTCTGTCACGCTTGTTTAAAATAGTATTTTCATTGGTCTGCCAATATTATATTTGAAATAGAATTTTAATGGATCAATTGTGTTTCAATTCATGGTCTGTCAATATTATATTTGAAATAGCATTTTAATGTATCAATTGTGTTTCAGTTCATGTGTCATGTTTCACTTATGTTCAAAATAACATTTTCATTGGTCTGTCACACATAATTTTACAATAATATTCTCATTGGTCTGCCATACTTCTGTTGTAAATAACATTTCCATTTGTCTGTCACGTTTAAATTTTGAAATAACATCTTTATTGGTTTGTCATGCTTAAATTTAAAATATAATTTTCATTTGTCTGTCAATATTAAGTTTAAACATTCAGCATTTACGCCACAACATCTGCAGGTGGAATGCACTTGTTATTTTAGATGTATTCCAGCATCTTTCTAATAATCTTTAATCGATCTTTAAGTTTGCAGAGATGTGAATTCTGCAACTTTTGCCAAGAAAAAGTTGATTTCAACTTATACTTCATAGAATCTCCAATGGATGTTAATTCTCCAGTGATCAGGGATTAAATTTATAGGGAGCATCCTAAATAAGGAGTTGTGCTACAAGATGTTTGTACACATTATATCTAAATTTCTTCATGATGTTACAGTCGGGAAACAGTCTGATGAAAAGAAGCTGTTAGAGCCGAATGCTTTTTGGCATCTGGGGACCTCTAAAGTGAAAGGGTGAAATTTTGCTGCTGGTCAATTAACTCGGGGGGGGTTATATTGAAAGGTATAAAAGTTGATTAAGCTTTGTAATGTTACACATGCTTACATACATGTTAAGATATAGGAATCCAACATGTCGCTAGGAACATAAGAAAAGAAGAGGAAAGCACTTCAACTCACTGTTTTAGGTTTTAAGAAAAAGACCTTTATTCCTCCTTCTCTGACCACGCATGACTTCACATCTCTGCTGTGACGTCACCCACGTCTCTAACATCATCATGATCATCAGTCTGTGCACACGTTCTTCTTTTTATAATCTTTTTCTTTTTCCTTGCCGTAACGTCACTTCACACACAGCTCAATTATTTGCATACAGCCACCATAGGTGCATCTGCGCTCTGTTACAGTTTGTTGGGGCACATTCTGTGGAAGTAGTTTTATAATGAGGAGAAGAATGTAAGATTGCATAAATGGGATGATATTTCTCAGTACTAGGACTTATACTTATGTCTTTGGGCATAAAATCAAGGAATTAACTTTGGTCACCATTGCTCATATTAGTATCGATTCCTTTAAAGACAAAGCCACCTTCAGCGTGATTTACAGAATTGGTAAATCACGTTGAAGAATTAATTAAAAGTGAATCCCCAGACACAAGCACGACCAATCACTATGCTCCAACTGAACATTTAAACGCAAATTCAAGAGTTATTATTGTCTTGTTAAAGCCATCGAAAGCGAATTATATCAATGCCAAAAGTTTGAGGCATGCACTGTGCCATAAATTGGCTCTGTTCAAGAAGTACTTAAAATGAACCACAAAATTGGATTTTAAAGATATTTCCATGAAATATTGTCTAAACAATTTGATTGTTTTGAACTTTCAGAAAATAATGACTTTTTGTTTATTTGAGATTTTTTATATAAAAAAAAAACAACACATTTTTACCTTGTCTAGAATCAATTTCTAGCATCATCTGTTAATAATGGAGATTTGGTATCTGTCTGACTCAAGTTGAAATGATTCTACTACTTATTTTAATGACTAGACTACTTGTGACCCGTTGGGTCAGTATATGTTGTAGCCAGTTATGGAAAGTGAATATACAGAATTAATGTATAACTGTGGTACTCGTGATGGAAAAATATTTTAACAATTAGGTAAATGGAACAATAAGGTTGTAGATTCCCTGTAAGATATATATATATATATATATATATATATATATATATATATATATATATATTGTATTTTGTGTACAGAATATTGTTAGATGAGACAAGCCATTGGTACCGTCGGTTTCAAGCTTGATAATTAGGACCGTTTTAGATATGTATATCAAGCTCTCTTCAACCAATAATCATCTATTTTATAACCGGAAGTGGAAAATATATATACCTCATGAGTTCACGTTTAACTCTCGTTTTGTTTCCCCCCCCCCGTTTATTTATTGGATGATGATGATTTCATTAACTTTAAAATTTGAATTATTTTAATTTTAAAATCTAATTTCGATTGAAATTTTTTTTTCTATAAATTTCTTTTTATATGTGAAACGACTTTAATTTGAAACTAATTTAATTTAAAAATCTATTTTTTGATATAAACAATTTAATATTTATATCAGTATCGATTAAAAACTTAAAATTTATATCAATATCGATTAAAAACTAAACATTTCGTTTAATTTCATAAAATAGATGAGTATTGGCTGAAGAGAGCTTGATATACATATCTAAAACGGTCCTAATTATCGGGCTTGAAACCGGCGGTACCAATGACTTGTCTCATCTAACAACTTTCTATACGCAAAATACAAAATATAAATATGCTCTTATATTTCGGATTTTCCTTTAATTGAGCACTCTGCTGGATTTCTTTTTAAAAAAAAACTAATTATATATATATATATATATATATATATATATTTGTTACATGACAGAAACATTCGTATGAAAGTATATTAAAATGGAAAAATGTAGATAGAATTATACCTCCAGTATATGTGTGTTTGTGATTATCTTCACTCGATTTCATATATATAATAAAAATTTAATTGATGAATATTTTTTTTTGTTATAAGATGCTGCGAACTAAGTACTATGGTATCCGTTCGATGCACAGTTAGAAATTAATAGATTAGTCACCACAATACTATCTCTCTATAAGTATTGCAGCTTTCATTAAGAGTTGCACTTCTTTGTTTACAAAACTATTTGGTGGAAGTGACGTCAGACAAATTTTAAGGTATGGATGACCAACACTGTAAATAATGTAGTTTTTTTTAAGCAAATATAGAAATAGAAATATTATTCAGACAGTCTTTATTTGAATTTTAATAACAAAAATATAATCTTTATGATAAAAATGTTTATGCACTATTCTTTTTATTTTAATCTAACAAAAAACAGTTCATAAATATATTAAAAGATACAGTTCATGAATATTTTTAAACAGAATCTCGTTGGAAAACAAAAAACAAAAACAAAACAGTTCATAAATATTTTTATAGCATTTTTATATTTTTATTTTTTTTTTTATAAAAGGTAGATTTTTATGTATATTTTATTTTTGTTTACTCTGATGATTTTTTTTTATTAAAAAAAAAAACTGCTCCTACATATATTTTTATTATAAAGGTTTTAAATTTGTAATAAAAGTTCAAATAAATACTGTTTGAATAAAACTTTGGTAAATTTTTACTTGTTTTCCATCTTAACATTTTCCTTTTAAATGACGTCCTTTATAAGTTTTTGGGTATGCTGAAAAAGAATATCGCATTTAAATTTTAAATTTTCCACAAATAATTAGTTTTCCGGATATTAAGCAATGTAATCCCTTATGTTAAAAGAGATGGCCACTGTTGTATGTGCAAGAGTGTGTACCAAAAATATGCAAATGGCTTTGTAAACAAAGAAGTATGACTCCTAACAAAAGTCATTGTGGCATAAATCACGAGGTGTATTAGAATTTTTTGAGAATTTTTGATACCCCTAACAGAAAACCGCGAATAAAATATTAAAAAAACTCATAATTTCTCTCTTTAAAGTGGGTTTACTTTCTGTATGGAATATACTTCCAAAATTAACTATTAAAGTTGTTTAAAAAATAATAGAAATATTATTTTTTTATTTTTAAAAAAACAGTGTTTACAAAGTGCTGGTGCGCGTTCAACCAGCCATTTTTTTTACGTATGAAATCAATTGAATTTTACGAGTGAAATTTTTTTCAATTTTTAAACTTTAAAAATCTATAAAATTTTTTCTATTGGTTCAATTTTTACGATATTTTCAGGGTCAATGTAAAATTTTATGCTCTTTCCAATAAACTCAATATAATATTTTTGACAAACGTTTTTTTTTAAATTCAACTCCTCCATTTTGAAATGTATATTAAAATTTAAATAATTAATTTACGTACCAAAGTTTTATGTATCACAAATTGAAGATAAATGATCAATAAATAAAATATTCTAATTTAAAACAAAAAAAAGAAGTGTTTTTTTGAAATTTACCTGTAAAGTCCAAAGTGTAAAATTTTTTTTTTTTTTAAACCACGTTGATTTTTTTTTTAATGAAAGCTCATGTTATGCTTATATCGTCAAGTAAATACCGGACGCTGACGACAGTTTTTTCTATTTCATTCAATGTTTTCTTTTTTTAGCTATTTAAAAAAAACCCATCCGATAAAATAGAAATAAGATATAATGATAAAAAAAACTCGTGTATTTCATTCAGAGATTAAAAAAACAAAAAACAAAAAATCGGTCGACTGGATTTTTTGTTTAATGGAAAAACTTATAAGTGTATGTGTCCTTTTTTTCAGCTACCGAGGCCCCAAAATACTAATTTTGGTTAACAGCACGCAATAAAAAGACAATTCTGGCGTTTATAAGTCACCATAAGATAGTCGGGAAAAAAATCAGAGATTTGTCTCCCTTTATTTGAACAGTCAATAAATCTGAGTTCGCGTTTTTTTTTTTTTTAATCCTTGTTTAAAAAAGTATTTTATTTAAAAAGGACATGGGATATAAGTATAAATATGGATAAATTCTTTACAATGAACAATGGAAGTACACATTAAATAGAATTTTTTTATGTAAAGGTGGATTGAGTAGTTCTAAAACGAGTCCTATTACAAAACAACTAGCAAAAGGCAAAACTACCCTCAAAATATCGAAAATGATAGGAAGGTACAATCAAATTGTGAAGAACTTTGTCAAGGACCCTACAAAGGTACGTAAGAGAGCTGATAAAAGTAAATCTAAAGTTGTTTCACGCCGTTCTCTACTCCAAATTAAACGTGAAGTTGTTAAGAACCCTGAGCAGACAAGTCGAGAAGTCTTTGACTAAGCCAGATTAAAGAATGTTTCAAAAAGTACTCGATGTCGCCTTCTGAAATAAGTTGCAAAGTCTGTTAAGCCTGTGAGAAAGCCCCCATGAAAGCAACATACCATACAAAACCAATCGAAATGGGAAGAGGACAACATGAAAATGTATTTTTCCAAAGTTTTGTTCACGGAGGAAGTGCGTGTCACTCTTGATGGCCCAGATGGCTGGAGCAAGGGATGGGTCCTAGATGGACGACATCGTCATCAGCGTTTAAGGCGCCAACAAGGTGGTGGTGGGATAATGATTTGGCCTGGGATTATTGGAGGTACTTTAGTTGGCCCATGAAGAGTCCCAGAAGGCGTAAAAATGACGGCAAATGCTTACATAGCTTTTCTGAAGGAGCACTTGGAACCATGGCTAAAAAACCAAAAGTTGACGTTCAGAAGAACCATTATTTTTATGCAGGATAATGCTCCCTCGCATGCAGCAAACAAAAGTAAAGAGCATTTGCAACAACTGGGGTTCTCTGGGCGACGGAAGATGGAGTGGTCTGCAAATTCACCAGATTTGGACCCAATTGAGAACCTTTGGAGTATCACGAAGCAACGCCTCTATGCAAGTGGATGCCAATTTAAGAGCAAAGATGAGGTGTGGGATGCTCTCCAAGACGTATCGTGACGAAATCACGAATTTGACTAACTGTGGACCAACGTCTTTTACAAGTCATAAATAAAAAAGGATCGCATGTACTAATTATGTCAACGTAGAAATTGCTATGTAGTTATTGTATTCTAAGGATTTCTCCTAGTTTATATAATGTTTAAATATTATTTCAATAAACAAGTTATGGGTATATTGTGCTTTTTTTCTCAACCGCGTTAATAACAACACACTGAAATCAACAGATATTCCCATCTCTTGCTATAGTTTCGCTAATACTGCTTTAAATACTTCTATTTTCGGACTGTAATAGCTGAATAGTATCGTAAACACTTTCTCTAAGGTTCATGGATTTTTATTCACTCGTTCCTTAAATATTTAAAAAAAATGTAAACTCGTTAATAATTTGATACACAGTGTATATACGAGCAATTTAATTGTCTTTAAACTGTCATTTACAGAATATAAAAAAGACTTTAAAATAGTTTAAATCATAAACATATTTGCTTTGTTTCGTTTTTTTATGTTTTGTTTGAAAATGATTCAAACTTGCAATGAAAAATACAAATAAAATAATCATAAATAAACAATTTGGGACTCGAAAAACATTTTTTTTTTTAAAGTTCTAAATTTCTATCGATAGTTTTAATCACGCTGTAGGGAAAATTTTGGTGTGACTGCAGTCATGGAAGCGGACTGCTAAGGGTGGCATGTGTGAACTTGAAATCCGACCGACGGGACACAGAAAGGCGACAAATCATCAAGCTTGATCGCGTCTTAATTTGCATAAATATAAGGCCGGCAGTGAAGTTGAGTCGAGTTGAGTTCTCGAGAACCGGACTGAACGTGTTAGAGCGGAGAATGTTGCCAAGAGTCCAGTTCAGGTTTTTTTTTTTTTTTTTTTTTTTTTCTATTAACCCGTACAACTTGTGTAAAGAAAATATTTGTAAAAAAAATATGTAAGTTGACAAATAGTTTTTTGGGTTTTTTTTTTTTTTACGTTAGAAAAACATATTTGTTTTTTAGTTTGAAAATGATTCCAATTTGCCATGAAAATAGAATAAAAATTTGGGACGTTAAAAACGTACATGTTTTTATTATCTTCAGTTTAATATCGTTTTGTTTATATTAGAATTCTTAAAACAATAATATACAGAAATGTAAAGGAAAAAAATGAAATACAGTAAAAAACGATTTGTAAAATGCCGATGTATAAAAACAAGCAAAAGTCATTTTCAGTTTTGTTTTTATTCACGCACGCACATCATAAGCCGAAAACAGACTTATATACACATGTGCATCATAAACCAAAACCGGATGGACGGTTTCAACGCCCAAGCAAGACGATTTAAGATTTATATTATGATAGATGGAGATTTGGTACCCGTCTAACTGAAGTCAAAACTATATTACTATTTCCACGAATAATGAAGATTTTGTATCTGGCTGTATGAAGTAAAACTTTTACTATTACTATCTTCTAATGTCCAATTTAGTTTACACTTTTAGAATAATAGACTAACATTCAATCCTTAGTTCAGAGGAGGGTGGAGGGTTTAGTGTAGTATTTATTCTGTTTTCATTATACCATACTCCCATGTATTATTATTACCTCCTCCTTTTCTGTGAAATATTATCTGAACAATTTGATTGTAGTGAACTTACAGAGAATAATATTAATTTTATTTGAGTTTTTTTTTTATATATATAAATAGCAAAACCTGTGTCTCAGTGTTGCCCAGGTGAAATATAAAAAAAATGGTTTATCTGTAAAAAAATATCTGCAATCAAAAGAATTTCCGTAAAGAATTTTTTTTTCCTTAAATAACGTGTGTGAAAAACATTTAGGAGTGATAGAATGAAATAATCAACCATGGTTTAAAAATAAGTATACCTACAAAAGGGGGTTAAAAAAATTGTTTCCTATTTTTATTCCGCCCAAATAGATCAGGGAATATTGCAAATCGCGTTGTTATGATGACTAAATTTATGCATTATCATCTGAAAGTTTCATCTCTCTATTGCAGATATTGACGATGTGAGACTCATGGACGTGCATCAGAAGCATAGATGTGTCATTGAATTCCTCCATGCAAAAAAAGTTGGACCAATCAACATTCACCAGCGCCTGTAGAACGTTTACAAAACCAGTGCTGTTGATGTCAGCACAGTTATGAGATGGGTTCGACGATTTCAGTGTGCTGACAGAGATATGAGTGACAAAGTGTGCTCTGGGTGCTCATGCACAGCCATACTCCAGAAAACACTGTGTCCCTCAACCAACTCATCCAGAGTCTAAACAGCAGTCGATGAAATGGCACTACTCACATTCCCCAGCAAAGAAAAAGTTCAAGACACAAACATCTGCAGGCAAAATGATGTGCACAGTCTTCTAGGACAGAAAGGGCATCATCCTCCTAGATTTCTTGGAACCAGGGTTGAAATATTGACAAAGGTAAAGGACAAGATTGTCTGTATAAGGCCAAAGAAAAGAAAAACGTTCCATTTGCAACACAACAATACTAGGCTACACACTAGTTTAAAGACCACATAATATGTGCTAAAATTCAGCTGGGCGATGCTGTCTCACCCACCATATAATCCCAACCTGGCACCGTCAGACTTCTACTTGTTCAAACCTCTGAAGGAGGCATTACATGGGCAGCATTTCCCTGACAACAAAGCTGTAATTGCAGCTGTAAAAAATGGACCGCCTCAGCAGGCACTGACTTTTACTACTCAAATCCAATCCAAAATAAAGACTTTCTTCAAACAATAACATCAAGTCGTGTTTTTGGGAGCATGCATGAATCGTCACGGGGGGCACCGACTGAAGAAATAGAAAAAGGTAGGTGTCGTAAGATCTCTTTAGAGTCTGTATAAATGTCACATGCACGCACACACACACTCATAACTGCATACACACACACACACACACTCTCATAACTGCATACACACATGTGCACACACAAAGGCAGACGATCATGGTCATGTTATAATTATATAGACATACATAATCAAATATATACATGAGAATATATACATCATCCCCCCTCACAACAGAACAGTCAAGACTACTTTCCCAATCTGCTCTGGGCAACCAACTGTCCTCAACTACCTCAAACTATAAACCAAAAACCATCATTAACTGCCGTCAACTCAAGACTCTCCATAAAACTCATTCCCACTGTCTGTAAACGAACTTTAAATATATTGACCTTGATTAACAATCCTATTTCAGATTGCCTCTGTGTGCTTTAGTGAACCACCTTCTTCCCATTGTCTTTCTACTAACCTCACTTCCTATACTTTTGTTCAGCTAATCAACTATTTCCACCCATTTTTATAATTTTTTATTTTATTTTTTTATTTTTTGAATCACTTCCTAACACTTGTGGCGGGACGTCCATAATATCACATGTCGATGTTGGACTGAGTACGCTCTATTATATTTTTACTGTCTCCAAGACCTTCTGACCCCCCTTACTTTGTTTAGTGGATTGATTAATCCAAAATTCAAGAACGTGTATTATCACACCATCTTATCTGTGGCTGTCCTCTTTTTCTGTATCCTTACGCCATTCCTTTAAGACATACTAGATCAGTAATCGATTTTAATACTAATGGAGAGAGAGAGAGAGAGAGAGAGAGAGAGAGGGCGGGCAATATCAAATGAAAGGAATGACAGTCTATTCATACAAAATTAATTACTTTAATTCAACAACTCGTTAAGACGATAAAATGACGAATTCGTTAAGATTACAAAGTTTGGTTATAGTCAAGAGTGTCTGCTCGTTTGGACTTCCGGTTTTTGTCAGTTTGGTTGGACATGATCAAGTGAACAAGAAAGTAATTTATAACATGGGAAAGGGGAGACTGAAAGGAATATAATCATCAAGTAGAAGGGAGCATATTTTGCTTGTCATTATCGTCCCATTCACGATGCAGTTCAACGAGTCCGAGCAAGTTCTGTAGAATATCTTATTTTTTATGGAAGAGAAATTATGGCATTATGACTATGCTTGTTACGACTATTATTGGGGGAGTGTTACGTGTGTGTACATGAATAGACATAAGGATGTGTGTGTGCGTGTGTGTGTGTGTGTGCGTGCATGCCTGTTTTGTTAGTGAGATGATGTATGGGTGTTCATCATGACTGTTTTAGTTTGATTACAAATTATTTTTTGAACTCAGTCCAAGATGTAGCAGAAATATTCCATGCACGGGAGAATGGTAACTTTATGGAGATATAAGATACTGTCAGGCGTGAGGAGTTTTCTAGCCAGGTAGAGGATGCCTATTTTCTTTGCAGCAAGCTTGGCAGTATCTCCTATGTACTTATTCCAACTCATAATAAATTCAAATTGATTTTATTTTGATTTTAAAGCACTTTCTCTGTTTATCAGGCACACAACATTCATCCCTAAAACGTTTGCGATTCGTATTCCATGGCACTAATATCTATTTTAACAGTTTGAAAAAATCAATACAAAATGACAATTCCTCTCTGAAATGAAGAACGATACCTTTTCAAAAATATTTTTAAATAAAGAGGAAATAACTATTTTTAACAACATATTCTACTTCAAGAAAAATAGAATATCACTAGTTTTTGTCTTTTGTGAATTTAAGTTCACGATTTATGACTAAGAATTGCCTTGTCAAGCACACATAAATAAAAACAAAACATTTTTCTTCTATGAAAGGAGGAAACAGAATACAGTGGGTGGAGGTGGTAGGGTAGTTACCCTGAGCATTCAAATTATGAGGACATCCAATTATATTCAATCTGTCTCCCTTTCTTATAATATTTCTCAGTACTAGGATTAGGACTTTTACTTATGTCTTTGGAGCATACATTCAAGGAGTTGATCCCCGGGCATTACCAGACCTCTGTATATCACTGTTCATATTAGTACGGATTCTATTAATCTTCTGAATTTTTTTTTTTTTTTTTTTTTAATGAAAATGACTTTTTACACCTATTTTAAAAATAACTCTGTAAAAATAACCTTTCATTTTATGGCTAATGCATATGGCATTTGTAGCATGTAAGGACTATGAAAATAAATTGTAAAATTTGATTAATTTCGTATTGTGATCGCAGTCAGTTTGAATCTATAATGAGGTTGACCATCCACTCATGGAAAATTATTACATCTTAACCAGTTGCTGAATTCTGTATATTTGTGCTGTAGTGTCTCTTATGTTTCTGAATTTTTTAAATGAGGATTGGTTATTAGTATTATTTGGATTAATCGAACTACTGTTCCCATCTTAAGTGTCATTTCCACAATGTTTCAATCGATGTAACCTCTGACTTTCTTCAGGTGTATCTTGTCGAACTCGAGAATGTTTCTGTCGAACTCGGGAATTTGGCCAGAATTTTGAATGGGGGTAGAATGCTGTCATTCCATCGGCCATGACTAGAGATAGGTCCTAAGTAATTCACAATTGTATTTTTCGGTGGTGCAAACTGCAAATTGAATCTTCAACCTTTGAAAGAATTTCACTTTTTACAATTGATTTTTCCACGTACTCTAACCAATGCACCACGGGTCCTTGCAGACAATTCTAGTACGAATTTTGGGCGCCTTAAACCTATTTTTTAGTTGTAAATATCACTATTTATTACTATATATATATACATATATATATATATAAGGCGGAGATGTATGTGTACATGTGAACGTTTCTTTAAGTATATACTTGTGTACGTGTGCATGTCTGTGCTCATGCGCGTGGCCGCTAGCTAACCCTCTCCAAACAATTAACAACAAATAAAAACTAAATAAATAAACCCGAATCATAGTCTCCCCCCCCCGCCTCCGAACCTAAGCGAACACCCAACAGGTCAAGGCATACTTATCAAAAAATCATCTCACCAACGAGACGCCAAAAACTTTAACATTAAGACTCAAATTTTAAAGTAACCCCCCCTCTTCCTACTCCCACATATTCCCCTCCCCCTCCACATAACCCTATGTCCTCAGCTACACCAGAAATTAACTTCCCAGACCCTCCCCCACAAGTTCCTTAAACTCCAAAACTAAAACATTACTGACATACCAAGCACCCCCTCCCACTTTTCCCCTTGTTCCCTTCCTCTTCCCCCTCCCTCTTCTCGCACCCCTCCCCTATTCACTCTTTCACCTTTTCATCCCATAACAACAAACATTTCTGTAAAAGTCTGAGGAAGCTACAAATGGACAAAAAACGGCCGGGTAGCTGAAACAATAATGTAACTTAACAGAAAGATACGGTAATAAATAAAAAATAAAATGCATATTTGCTCTACAACAGTATTGAGCACTTTCTTCTGTTTTTATTAATTACCATTTCTAATATATATATATATATATATATATATATATATTTAAATGAGAAATATTTGAAAACTTTGAAGTGTCGAATATAATGATAAAATCATTTTTGTTGATTGATTTTTCTTTTGTAAGTTCTATATTTCGCTAATACATGTATTAGCGAAATATAGGACTTACAAAAAAAAAATCAATAAACAAAAATGATTTTATCATTATATTCGACACTTCAAAGTTTTCAAATATTTCTCATTTAAATTTTACTTTAAAAATAAGTGTCTTCAAAAAGTGTGTGCCCATCTTTTACTTTATATATATACTAGCAGGGGTGCCCGGCGTTGCTCGGGTGTTTGGAGGTGTATGCTGTGCAAAAAAAGCAAAAAAACAAAAAAAATGGTTAATTTTTTAAAACTTTGACCCTATTATGACCCCTTAACATTTATTGTTTCGGGCTCAAATCACTTTATTAAGTTAGATCCATGTTCAAGGAACCTATATCTAAAATTTCAAGTGTCTAGACCCAAAATTGTCGGAGGAGTTTGGTAGAGTTCTTAAAGGTCAAATCGTTGAAATTTGACCCCTTAACAGACAAATTTCTGGCTGACACCCGTCACATCGATTTTCCCAAATCTCAGTACCCGGTATTTCAAATTTCGAGTATATAGACTAAAAATTGACAGAGTTATTGCATAGGGAAATGTACACAGACAGACAGACACACAGACAGACAGACAGACAGACAGACACGTTCACTTTTATAGATATATAGATATAGTATTTTTACTGTATATATTATCTATTTATAAATAATTGATAATATATACAAAAATAAGTAAAAAAAACACAATAATATATATTGTTTCTGAATTCTTGATATAATGATTGAATTACTTAGATGATTCAAACTACTGTTCTCATCTTGAGTGTTATTATCACAACGTTTTGGCTGATGTAACCTCTGATCTTTCGTCAGATGTATCTTGTTAAACTCAGGAATCTTTCTGTCAAACTCAGGAATCTGTAGAGAATTTCAAATTGAGCCCTTTATTTAATCTGTGGAGGTAGCATGCTCTTGTTCTGGCAACCATGACTAGACAGAAATCTTAAGTAATTTGCAATTGTACTCTAAGTATAATCCGCACTGAGGATTTAACCTTCGATCTCTGGAAGAGTTTCACTCACAACTGAATTTTTCCTAATAATTATATCCATTACACCATAGGGCCTTGATACAAGGTACACTTGAAGAATGTTGGATGTTACATCTGCCGAAACGTAGTGAAAATAACACTCAAGAGAGGAACAATACTCTAAATAATACAAATTGGAAAGACTTGTCACTATTTTGCAACAGCCGTGCTCATATTAGGACCGATTTATTTAAGAATAAAGCCATCTTCAGCATGATTTACAGAATTGATAAATGTCATTGAAGAATTAATTAAAAGCCTTTGAGGCATACAATCAATAAGTTGGCCCAAAGTATTACCAAGGTATCATCAAATCTCTGTATGCTACAGTGTTATAGTAATTTGTATCACTCATAGATGGAAGTATAAAGATTCCTTCAAGGATTGAAGTTTCCATTTTCCTGGAATGGTTGCTTTTGCAAAGCTTGTCTGTCCTGTCCTGATGCACCATGCACCCTTGACGGGTTGAACCAGCTTTCTTCAAGGGAAAATGTTTTTAGGAAATATTAAATTTACAAGCATTCCCCAGTTGCATAGTTTTAACAACATTAGTTTTTTGCAGTGTCATCATATTCTTACATACATCACCTAGTATTTCTCCAATTTCATGTTCCCTTGTTAAACCACTGTTGGAGTATGGTGTTCTGGTTTTTATTCCATGTCTAATACGTGATATGCAAAATCTGGAGAGAGAACAAAAAATGGCTATTTTAATGATGCAGGGTCCTTCAGAGTTGTCCTATGAAAGCCAACTCCGGAAACTTAACCTTAAACACTGGCAGCTACGTGATCTCATTTTGACCTACAATTTCCTCAATGGTCATTATGATATATCTCGGGACCTATTATTCACTCCTTCATGAAAAGAAACTATTTCACCCTCGATTTCGATTGAACCGAAGGAGGGAAGCTTTGTCAAACAGGATCCTTGGACCTTGGAATAGACTTCTAAGAGAAGGAATAAATGCACCAACAACACTGCAATTAAAAAGGCAAAATTGGCAGATGCTGGGATGATGTATCCTTTTCTATATAAATTTCTACCATGGCAACTAAAACATGCTTTATTTATTTATTTATTTATTTTTTGTAAAATAAATTGAATTAAAAAATAAATATTTCCAAATGGTCACCCATCTAGTAATGACCAGGCTTAAAATAAATAAAGAAAAGGATATCAAAAATTAAAATTTAAGCTAATCTACTATTTTATTCAGAAGAATAAGAGATGCATTCATACTTTTGTTTAAGGTTGTAATTCGCTGCATAGTAAAAATGAAATTTAACCTATCGTGCCACCCTTAGTTTAACCAATCTTTCACGAAAAACACCCGTCTAGCTGAATCCACTGTGAAAAATTTCCCCCACTCTATATCTGTGCCTAAATCAAAACGCGGATTTCATGAACAAAGCTTCTTTCTTAGAACTGCACGCCTGTGGAACTCTGTTCCGTCTGCCTGCTTCCCTCCGGACTACAACTTGGATGTCTTCAAGTCTAATGTTAAAAAATTCCTAATGAACCGCCCCCTTAAGTAAACACTTCATCAAATCTCCTCACTAACGTAATGTACTTGCAATAACCCTTATCCCTGAGTGGCTTCCAGGCCTTGATAAGTGGTGATCTCTATGTAAAAAAAAAAAAAAAAAAAAAAAAAAAAACAGTAACTGCTGAAAATCTTCACGGTATAATTATAGACTAGAGATTACTGACGAATGCAGGGAGGGAAAAATGGCTAAATAACGTCAACCTTGTATGCGAGCAAAGGAGAGATGATAATGAATAAATCTCTTGATGTTAATTTTTGGATTTTTTTTTTTTTTTACCAAATCAATAATACTTTTATATAAAGAGATTCAAACAATGCTTTAACAAAATTAGCTGTAGTTTCCTAACGATTTAGTCGAATTAACAATTTAATTAGAAAATGATACTTTAATAATTTAATTTAATCTTTGAAAATTCTATTTTTAAAATCAATGTAAAAAATAATGTCATGGTTAAAAATATAAAATAAAAAATTGAAACCAAAATGAAAGTAAATATATTCTGCTTTTGTTCCACACCAAACGAAACACAATACTACCGAGACGTAAGGACTACTGTAAATTCGGGGCATCCTTTGTAGGAAGTTATACAGCAAGATTTGTTTGTTAACATTACATTTAAACTTCTGCATGTTAGTACAGTTTGGGAAACAAGAAGCAGAAAGAAAATTCCAAAAGGTATCAGTTTGAGGGAAAAAAGCTATTAGAGTAAAAAGTCTACTAGCATCATAGTCTGTCTGCCTGTCTGTTCGTTCAACCTTTTCTTGGAAACTACTGATCTGATCTGGCTAAAATTTTGTATTAACCTTTGTTATGATAAGGTGCAACGAACTAAGTATGGAAAGTTAGAAATTAATAGGGATTAGTAGTTACTGCAAAAATGAGCACAGATTTAACCATCAGTTTGGCATTAAGCACTCATTCATTCTAAGTCAAGAGGCTATAACTTTTACCCGCTTTTTAATGAACTAAAAAAATCTAGTTATTAAATAATTGAGCACTCTTATTTAGTTTGGTATAAAAAAAATTTAAGAAAATTATATATATATATATATATATAAATATATATGTATATATATATGTATATATATATATATATATGTGTATATATATATATATATGTATATATATATATATATATATATATATATATATATATATATATATATCAAACAGAAGTTCAATGTACGAGGTGCCTTCAATAAGTTTCCAGACATTTTTTATATGAACACTTTTAGTACACACATGAAACTCTAGTCCCTTCAAAGTAATCCCCTCCGGCTGCAATGCCCTTGTTATACCATTCCAACAACTTCTAGAAGGCCCCATGGAAGTCCTCTTGTGGGGGCATGTCAATAACCCTCATCACAGCCTTTTCCATCTCCTCAATTGTCTCATAATGACGGTCTCTAAGGTTTTCCTTAAGCTTAGGGAATAATTTGAACATTCAAATAAGATATATAGCAATAACATACTGAATTTTCAAGAGTCTAGGACAATTTTCAATGCCAGGACAAAAAGGTTTAGAAACTTATTGAGGGCACCTTGTATGCGGCTGCTCTAAGAACAGCCATAGTTTGTTTGAATCAAACAGTTTACGGCTAGATTCCCTTCCTGAACCCCTCCAAAAAGACAAGTATTTTGTCAAGACACTATCTCATCATAGTACTCTGCTAACTGAGGCATTGTGCTTGTTTGTTGTCAAGAATATGGTCATCTGCTCAACCACATTATTCTCTGATGTGCTACCACACTGTTGTTTGATGTCATAGGAATTACTGATACTCATGGAAATTACAGGATTGTTTATCAAGGTTTACTCCTCTAGATCCGCCGTGTTCTGTGTATGCCCATGCATATTAACAAGGTTACCTTTTGAAGGATATGACTCTACGCCATTCACGGACGGTCATTCACTGTTGCATCTCATAGTGCTGGGTGCATGAAGATCAGTCTAGGATGCCATAAAAGGCCGCCTCTTTAAGGTACTATTTCTCTGTATGAACTCTTGAACCTCCAGGGATGATGATTAAATAGATATCCTGCATCTGTTCAAAACCCTATTTGTCATTTTCAAAATTCATAAGAACCAAGACTCTGTTCAACAACTCTGGATTTAATGAATTGTATATATTAGTCTGTCACATTTTCTAAAGCTCTGATAGTTTTAAAAATGGCATTTATTTCGTTATTACAATTTTATTCCACCTTGAAAAGCCATTAGCCTAAAAGTATCTCGTCCTGCACATCATTAATCGATTTAATCAAGTATAATTTAATAACCTGTTGAATCGAGAAATAAATTTATATCTGGAACATTATTTATTTCTATGCACACGCAATCAGATTCTGCACGCATTGAAAATAACACAGATGGTTTAACTAAGTTGTCTGTTGGCGGGAATTGATAAACAAGAAACACGAAACATGATACGCAGTGAACGAAACACAAGAAAAAATGCATAAAACCAAAGTTTTATTTCAGAAAGTAGCAAATGAAGAAGTGAATAAGAGATGTGTTATTGTTTAAACGTGGTGATGCGATGTATGCGAGCAAGGAATGAGAAACAGTCCTGCAGTCAATTTGTAAAAATCTAATGAGAAAGAGATAATATGAATAAAATCGTCAGGAGTATCGTCAGAAGAATACAATAATAAATAAATTAATAAACATGATGAATACAAAATACAAAAAAAAAAAATACAAAATTAAACAATAAACTAAAACCCACCCCTTTTCCACTCTTTCTCTCTTCCCCTGCCAAAACATTTAAGAAAATTATAAAAATCACAAACGACTAATAACAACAACTAATCTCTAAAAAAAAAAATCACAAACATTAAAACGCTAAGTGAAATGACTGAAATGCAAACACTTGGAACAATATATATATATATATATATATATATATATGCATATGGAAAATGGATTCTCCCATCGATTTCATCGTATGAGGTTCACACAATAATTAAGTTGTCTGAAATCCACACAGATGATTCGTTTATAGTTGTGAAGGTTTTGTGTAGAACCATCTATACTTTTAGGAACTACTAATCTCAGTCGATGCAGTTGATGGCCACGTACACAGCAGACAGTAGATCTCAAATTTTATATCAGAGTTTTTTCCTTCTACTAGATACATGTCTAAACAAAGACTGAGTGTGCATCTCTCTCAGTGGTTTTTAAACAGATACAAACCTTGAAATTTCTACATTTCAGTACATACATACAACGCCTACTATTACCAAATGGTCACTCGTCTGGTACTGGCTAGACTTATTGTTGCTTAACCTGAGTGATCTAATTAGAACCAATGTGCCAAATTAATTTCCTTGCTTCTGGTAAAATTGGCTGATGTAGTCACCATATTTATTGTAAGCTCAAGTACTTTCAAATCCGTCTGAATTTAGCATCAGGGATAATTAACCGAACTGGTCCTGGACAGTTTAAAGAAGTTTTATATGTGTGTGTGTGTGTGTTGTTATATTTGGACATACTACTAATAGCCATAAACTTGAAATATTAGAAATTCTTGATTAAAACTATAAAGCCTTATATCAATAACATAAATTTTGCTAATGATAATAATAACTAGGGCTATTACAACAACATATTCTTTTTATTCTTTTCACTCTCGAGAATATATCAGACACAGTTTGACAGAGTTAATCAACCAAGAACCAAATCAGTCTATATAAAAACATGTAAGATATTAATGGATATATATACTCAAGAGTCAAAGCAATGAAAAGAATATTCTGTTGTCACATCCCTATTAATAACATCCTAAAATACCTATAAAGTCACTAAAATTACTTAACATACAATATTAACCAATGAAATAAAGGTAAATATACTATTTATAGTTTTTTGTGTATATGTATGTTTTGCATGTGTATAGTCATGCCTAAAAGAAAAAATGCTGCCTAAATACACCCCATATATATATATATATATATATATATATATATATATATATATATATATATATATATATATATATATAGTAAGTTATAAAATATATATGGTGATTAAGCTACACTGAATATTCCGCATTTCATCCACTCTAGGATTCTTCAGGCTTATGTGAAAAATGAAGTATATATATATATATATATATATATATATATATATATATATATATATATATATATATATATATAATAATGTAGGGTGTGTTCTTTTCCAAGCATTTAGCAACCACCAGTATGAGAATCAATACAGAAAAAGTCAAAAGTCTAGGATACATATTCGCTATAAACTAATGAGAAATATATGAATACATCTCTTCTTCGTTCTGTCTGCTTCGAGGTCTGTACAATTCTTGTTAAAATAACAAGCGAAGCAAGAGATGCCATTCTTGTTGCTTGTTTTCTCATTTACTCAAATTCACAAGATCTTCAACGTCTGAGACAGAGACACTTTTGGAATCTCGGCCAAAATGATGGATGGCACGAGAGTGAACGTCTGGCCTATACTTTTTTGATACATTGCAAAATACTGATTTCTAACTTTCTTTTCCCCAACCAAACAGATATGTCTGTGAGGTAATGTTAGAATTCCACATTGAATGCTTACGACTCCTGCCCTTTATAATAAGGACCAATGTGTATTTATTTGTGTAGAAATAAATATATGTTCTTCAATCCCATCATGCAAGAGTTTAATGCAACAGTTCTTCAATCCCATCATGCAATAGTGAAGTATAGCGATGAAAGCAAATAGCACGACAGACAATCACTTCATGCTTACTATCTGATATGAATTCAAAAAGAAATCCCCCACGTCATAATAAAAAGCCAACAGTGTTTTTTTATTTCCTTAGGTTATCAAAAATAATGATAGTAATAAAAAAATAGTATGAAAATTTAAATTACTGATGTAATTTTATGACTTTATATGAACATTTGAGAAATATATTTAGATAAATAGAGAATGCAAACCCTACTGAAGCATTTAATTTTGGTAATTTTTAGCAAAAGGTGTACACTAGTTATATCTATGCACGTGCATGTGTTGGTAAAAATGTATATAATGGTGTTTTTAAATTTTTTTTGAGCCGGTAAAATTAAAATGAAAATAAATCACTGTTGGAACTCACCCATACATAAGATAAACAGTATAAATATAGCGAGAGATACCGCCTCTCAGTGGAGTGTGTGTACTTTGTAGCGCTATGCCAGTTGAGATTCCTACCTTGATAATCAGTCCAACAGAAACATTCATTCCGGTGCCGTATTAGCTGTTGGATTAAGGCAAATGTTCTGAGTAACCCTTGGAGATCCATACTCCCAAGCCCTGCTTCCTGGCTTTTGGCTGGAGCAAATTTATTGCTTGTTCTCTAGGAAGCCCTTATAGGGGAATGCCAAAGGAGCTATTCAAACTTGTTTTCTCAGTACCGGATTGCTATTTCTTTTAAGGGCGCTGGCTCACTCGTCCCACCTTCTGAGCTTGTGTCATATCCCATTGCAGTGGGAGAAAAGTAGATACCGTATGTGTGCACTTTGTAGTACACACACGCATGGCTTGTATTAGCGTTAAGTACTACAACTGCTATTCTCTTTATATTCTGTCTTATTCTCTATACAGATACCTTTTTTTCTAACCCATATCCATGTCCGTGCCTTCTTTAGTGACCATTCCAGACCACAACCATCACAGAAAAATATTTCTATTATACAAATATGTGGTTTATTTCAAATATTAGTTTTTGACATTTATATGAGCTAATTGTGTTTACCAGAGCAACTAATTTACGTGCTTTTTAAAATGGAGATTTTAACAAATAAGTGTTTGATGTCGTTTATTTAGAATGTTATTGTTTTATTTCTTTAAAAAATAAGCAACAATTTTATCAAATGTTTAATGTTTGTCTTTGGAAGATGCATATGTTTGGCAGTAATTATAATCAAACTCCAGTTTTACTTTATCTACTATTCAGCAAATCCTTTTGAAGAAAAAATAGCATTTAAAACAAATCTAATTTGCAAATAGGAAAAGCACGGGAATTGCTTCGTGAATTAATAGACAAAAGCAATTCTTAAAATGCATTCGTTTAATCTGCTTGGAAACTGTTTTGCACTTAAGTCTGATAGACCAATGAAAATGCTATTTCCAACTAAAACATGACAGACCAACGAAAGTCCTAGATCATACTTGAATGTGACAAACAAATTGAAAATCATATTTTAAACAGAAACATGATAGTCTAACAAAAAACGCTATTTCAAACGTAGGCTTGACAGATTAATGTCAAATTATTTTTTTTTCCTACAACCGCTAGATACAATGCACAGCTCTTTACAAACAGACTTCTTTCTCCAACTTTACAACATGGCAAGGAAGAAGAAAACAACACACTGAAGATGGAGTATACCTTTGAAATATATTTATGATAAATTTCAAACAAATAAAATATTTGTTTATTTTCCTAATATTACGCTGTGATTTGGCACTTAATGTGTATTTTATTTTAAATTTAAATCAGCTAAAAATCTTGTTTCACAATTTTCTATCAATTACAAGGATAGCATTTCAGAAAAATATTTAAAAAGATCTGCTGTTGTAATATATACCTCGATTTCAAGTGTATTTTATGTTTTACAAAATATATGTGGATATTAAATGGAGTGGGAGGTTACAGTTACCTGAATTTTTTAAAAGCATCAAATTAAAAATTTAGAAATGTTTAAAGAATCAGAATCGGAATCAGTGATTGTATCGGAATCAGAAATTTAGAACAGAAGCGATAATAATATCAGAATCTGGAAAATTTTTAATCATCCCATCACTAGTAGAGACCTTCTGTACAAACACAGAAAAGGCTACTTATATATATGTGTGTGTTTGTTTGTGTGTGTGTGTGTGTGTGTGTGTGTGTGTGTGTGTGTGTGTGTGTGTGTGTGTGTACTAAAACGTTTGCATCTTAAATGCTACTCAATAATGCACAATGTAGAAACTATGCATAAAAAGAATTAAGCATAATAGTTAAATGAAACGAATCATCTAATAGGAAGCCATAGAATAAAAGTTCGATTTACAAAGAATATGCAAATTAGTTAACCTTTATTTAGTTGCTTGCATATCCATGACTGAGTATATAAAGAAGTTCGTTTTAATAATTTTCAAATAGACAGAGTAGGCTTTTGATGTCAATGTAAGTGCAACAAAAACTCAACTTTATGCATATAATCTCGACAAAAGTGAGACCATGTTATAGAATAAGAAAATAAGCTTTTTTTCTGGATTTTTTTCTTTTTATCTATCCTTATATTTACTATCATTTTGTAGAAAAACAAAGGGTAAAATTCCTGTGGGACATAGTGGAATTACAGCCAACTTAATTTATATTAATACTAGCAGGACTTCCTGGTATTGCCCTGGGAAAAAGTGTCACATTTTTATTAAAACTTGCATCTCTCTATTCTCTTGTTTTATCCCTCCCTCTCCTTTCTCTACCAAGCCTTTCTCTGGACATATACAGATACACTTCCCATACTTTTATAGATTACTCAAGAAATGAATTGGCATAAGGGAAATAACTATTTGAAAAAAAATATATATATATTACCTCACTTTAGTTAGCACATAAAATGTCTGGAAAACAACTCCATTCTGGCAAAATCTGCGCCAGAGTCAAAGAATGAATGTTTTGTTTTTTTTTCATAATTTTAAATATTAGTTATCTGTGGCAATTACAATTAAGAAATACCATCTTTGTGGGAGTTTGTTTTGTAATTTCAGAGGTTTAGAGTTTTACCTGTGTAACGTGGCCGCTACTTTTTTATTGTCTCGTCACAGTTCAAAGCTCTCAGACCCACATGCTGTACAGCACCGTCACAAAGAACAAGCAAACAAAATAAATAAAATCCAACTCAGCACTTTTGTTTTTTTAATGCATTTATTCGCGGTTCTTCTTTATTATATTTCCAAAGTCTTTTCACATACATGTGCTTTTTAAAAGTCTCTGTCTCCTCGTCGCCTCGCGCTGGCGCTTGCCAGTACTTTCTCACCCTCATATTTACATATCCATCTTCTCTAGCATGCATTTTGCTTCTATTTTAGACCACATGAAGTATTTTTCTCTCCTTTTCTTGTCATGCAAGCTCGCGCACAATTGATAATTTGCATATGTGCTTTAACGACTACTATTGCTAATATTTTCGCTAGCCAGCTATCCTTCAGCTGCTGCTGATTTTCTCACATGCACCCATACCCATTCTGTTACAGCTCATCATACACACAGACAATTGCCTTTTATATGATAGGCTACCAAGCATTGCCCAGAAGAAACAAAATAAAAGAGGTTAAAGTTGCCTGTAACATCTTTATATTAAAATTTGTACCTCTTTTCCCTGGTCTTTACTCTTACTTGTTTTAATGTATTGAAAAAATATAGTGTGAAATTCATCTGAGCTTTTAGCTTTAAGAGTATTGCTCCTAGGAAGTACACACCTGTTGTATTTATGATAATGAGCATCGACAAATTTAACATATATCACTTATTCTATCTTGTGATTAAATGCTTTAAAAGAAAATTGGCACAAACCTGTTTTATGCGGCCTGTAGTGTTCGTTGGCAAGCAAAAAGAAAAGAAAAATGGCTGCTGCTTCTCTTTATATGTTTGCTATCTTATGCAAATGAAAGGCTTTCGGTTTTGATTTAAAAATGGCTGATTTTTCAGAGACTCGGGCAGTTTGGATATTGATGTTAGAGCAGCAGAGTTATGAGTTTTGGAGTTGTGAGTTTTTACAGCAGAGTGTTGGATTTGGAGTGGCAAGGTTTGACGGCAGAGTTACAAATTTTAGAGTAGTGAGTTTCTACAACAGTATGTCAGATTTAATCCCGGAAATTGCTACTTGGAAAGTGGAGAACAGTTAATGTTTTACTGTTTAACCACATTGTATATTGAACAGTTTCTGATTCAGTAAATATGCCTTACTAATTACATGCTCTATCTAGTGTATGGAATGCTATTCTATTCAAGATAAGACTTACTAAGAACAAAATTATATAATAATGCATACCTGCTTTATCTGGAGTATTATAGATTATAGCCTATTTAATATAAGAAAAGTTTGATTTGAAACCTGCCGTACTGTTGTTATTTTATTTTTGCAGTGTAATAGACTTACCAACTGCTTAACAGACGAAGCATCTCAGAGAAATGCTAGGACTCAATTACAAAGGAATTCGGTTATGAAAATATGGTAATATTGAAGTCATTATTTTGTTTGCTTCTCCGAATAAGAATAATTAAGTAACAATACTTTACTTATTTTTTTAATTCTTTCATCGTGGAATTTAATTATGTTTTTCTTCCTAATTTGTCCAAACATTTTTCTTCCTAATTTGTCCAAAATAATTTGGAGATATTATTCAAGAGTTTTGCAATGCCTCCATCTTGTTAAAATGTTTTTGGATAATGCTCGATAGGTTTTCTGAAGAACATTTCTGCTTTGGGTCACCTTCTATTCAACCAATGAAATATTAACATCTAAATGAATTAAAAAAGAAGAATAAACCAAAAATGGAATAATAAACAACAAAAACATATTATTCTGACATTTCAATTGCGTTTCTCTATTTGTATTATTGCAGAGAAAGAAAGAAAGGCATTAGTTCTGAGAATGTGTTACTTTTTTTTTTGTCTTTTATTTTATAATTCATATATTAACAAAAAGGAAACAAAATTAAAAATAACTGATTACAATTGGTGAAATACGGTCAGTTATGAGAATGTTATTTTTGTCTTCATGGTTTAAAATATTAACAAAAACACAAAATGAAAAGCAAAAATAAAACGACTGCTTACAACTGGTAAAACGCAATTTATTCATTATAATTTTTTTTTTTTTAAATAAATAAGCTACATTTATTTTCAAACAATACGACGCAATATATATTTGTCAATTTACATTTACTTGGCTAAAAAATGAATTGAATTATCTAATAAAATAAACTAACAGAAACGTTTAGTTTTTGTTTAAAAAAAAATAGCGGAAACAGCTGTTCATAAGTGTTACTAAATTATTACTATAATGTCAAAAATTACATCCCTTGAATGTTTTTATAATTGGTTGTTGAGTTTTATGGCAGGTCATTGTATGAAATCGTACATATGGTTTCTATAAGATTGGTATGTAGATTAACTTCTTTTGTAGGCGGATGTGTTTTATAAACAAACTGGAAGAACACTCGTCCCAAAACGGGCAATATTCATTCCAAAAAAGAAATGATATTTCGAACATAAGCATGAGAGGCCAACGAAAATGTTATTTCCTATTTTAGCATGACAAAAAAAAAATGAAATGTTATTTCAAACTGAAGCATGATAGACCAAGGAAAATGGTATTTCGGACTTAAGCATGACAGACCAATGAAAATGATATTTCAAACTAAAACATGACAGATAAACGAAAATAATATTTCCCACTTAAGTGTGACAAACTAGCGAAAATGCTAATTCAAACTTAAACGTGTCAAACCAACGAAAATGTTATTTCAAAACAAACGAAATGATATTTTAAGCTGAAGACCAATTAGACCAATCAAAATATTATTTTGAACATAAGCATGACATACCAATAAAAATGTTATTTCAAACTTAAACGTGACTGACCAACGAATATATATTTCAAACTTAAGTATGGCAAACACGCAAAAATACTACATGCGTGAAATTAATTAAAAAAAAAAAAGCTTTGCACCAGTTTATAGAACCCCCCTAACCCTAACCCTAACCCCCCTCCCATAGGCTATAAGCCCAAAAGTCAAAATCCTTTTAGATTTTTGATTCTGTGACCTCGGTTGGGGTGGAAGAAAAAATGGTGGCAAATGAATGCTAATAGATTCCTGAATATCATACTATTTTTCATAAGCATAAATGTGCATTTGTGAGAACGGCAGCCATATTTAAAAATGGACGACAATCATTCAAATACAACATGATGACTTACTTAAACCCTAGTAGCATCCAAACCAATAAATATACAAATATGTAGTTAAGTATATTTTATTCACAATTAAATTTTTCATTATTTATTATATGGATATTAGATTTAATCTCAATAGTCTATTTCAGAATCGAGAATATTTGTAGGAAAAAAAAGCCTTTTTGCAGACATTTTCTGCAATATTTCTTCAGTATTTTATGTGTATAACTTAAAAATAGATGTTTGTTAAATTTTTATATTTCTTATGTAGAGTCATTTATATTCTACCAGTATGACTCATCACACAAAATTATAGTTATCTTTACTTCCACTGAGGAGGCTATGTTTTCAATCATGTTTATAACTGTTTGTTTACTTATTTTTGTATAGCCCCGAGTTCACATCGCTTGACCAATCATCACTAAACTTGGTGAAAATATTGATCATGATCCAAATTAGAACTGATTTCATTTTTAGACATCTAGTTTAAAGGTCAAAGTCAAAGAAAAGGTGAAAACTATATTTTTGGAAATAACTTCGGTTCTCTTCATTGTAGAGATTCGTTGCTTTGTTTAAATTATAGCTAATGAAGTCCTCCATCTAATATGGCTTTGAATTTGAAAATTTTATCAAAGCTGAACATTTTTTAGTATTTTAATTTCCGATTTTTTAAATTTTAATGGATGAATCTGATGCCCTTTTGTCACAGCAATCACTATCCAAAATTCCAGTCTTTAGTCATCAACGTTTCAATGGCATAACTTAATATGACATGTCGAAATAAAGTCCAGATAACACGTTGGCCCATCTTTATATTATCAGATAGAATTATGCAGTCTCACAACTTCTGTCCTTGTTGTGCGTAGAAATACCATTTTCACCTTAGCTATATTTGTGTTCTTGTGTAATTTCCAAGTTGATTCCTTTATCCAAATCTATAATATAAATTGCACCTGTCTGTTTCAATGTATGTATGTATGTTTGTTTGTATGTCTTCCCAAAACTTTCGACAGAGACGACGGATTTTCATAAGATCAGTATCGTATTGAAACTCGACTCTTTGGACGACAAATATCGAAAAATTGGCTAAACGTATTAATTCCTTCACTCTCAACTGAGCACTTTTCTACAAGGAGGGTCGCCCTTTTCGACGATATTTTCGAAAGCCATCCCCTCTAATAGATTAATTAGTCTTAATTTAAACCTTCGCCACTTCCGGTTAGGCGATGGGCACAACGGCAAAGACATCACGTTTTTTTTTCACATTCTCCTTCTGCTCCACTGTACGGGTTCAAGCCTGCCTGCCTACTACCACTTTTTTTTTTGATCAACACACAACTCCAAACACCCGGGCAACGCCGGGCAGCCAGGCTAGTATACAACAATTGTCAACTTTTATTAAAAAAAGTTTTAGCTTATATTTCATTTTATTCTTCAAGTTACAATTAAGAACATATTAAAGTTGTTTGAATGCCTGTCTGAATAGTGGATGGGAGAGATTTGTTCACGATTCATCTCAGTTTCAGTTTGTACTGTATCAGGATTTAAAACTGAGTTAGAAGCACAACGTTCCAAACATTTAACAGACCAATCAATTGTGTAGATCTAGACAGATGGTTTACAACTATACCAAATGTTTTTTCCGTTAATGTCCATCTATCAGAAGCAAAAAATATAATGTCTTGTGAAATAAGCTAAAAACTTTCTATTGGCAGATGCAAATATATCCACTATTTTTTCTGTACCTAACACTTCAGATACATTAACTATCCATCCAATAAAATTGTATAAAATGTGCCTCTTGCAAATGTATTGTGTCTGGTGACCATAACACAGAAGAAAACTTATTAGTATTTCTCTGATTTACAGGATTTGAATTTGAGTGTGCATGATTTGTTTGCTATTGTGATGGTAAGCCGGTGTAATTTTGCGATTAGTGTCTTTCACTTAGTGTTATGGTCTGTGTTTCCTCATGGAGTACTCTTTTTAACTCAATAAGAGAAGACATTGAAATGTCGCTCGCATAATGAAGGTCATCCTGTGATCTCATTTTAGTACTACTTAACACAATTGTGGACATTTTTAATCAACTTTTATGTTAAACTAGCGAGGGGTACCCGGCGTTGCCCGGATGTTTTTCGGGGTATGTGAAAAAACACCGAAAATGTGAAAAAAACAAAAACAAAAAAAAAAACAAGCGTTGACGACGCGCATTTAGAAAATAGTAAAGTGTTAAAAAAACAAACAGGTGCGCGTTTTTGATTGACGTGAAGGCGATAGGTATTCAGCAGTTACGATTTTGTGCGGGACAGTTTTGAATGAGGTGAATAAATAGGTTTGTTTGTTTTTAAAAACCCGCTCCCTGTTTATTAGGAGGAGCGAAATGAAAACTACAGTCTGATATGACAAAGTCGACATTGAACAAACGTTACTTAGCTCTCTTGAGACAACTGGCTTTCGGCCTGTTGGATTTATTTGCTTCTCCACTGAGCAAATTAGGCACAAGGCCGTTTTTTAATGTGGAGACGGGGGGGAGGGGGACCAGCTCCCGAGAGGTGGGAAATGGAGTTGGATTAGTAACTGTTGGTATGAAGGGTTGCCCCTCCAGTGACCAAGGTCAGATATGTGGGGTTACCCCCACATATGGTCTTTGCTAGTCATAGCTTGCAGCATCTGTTGGAACAGATACTACACTTTGATCTTGTCCCCCCCCCCCGCGGTGCCGCCGAAGTGGGGGGGTCTGGCTTTTGGCCTGTTGGATTTATTTGCTTCCCCACTGAGCAAATTAGGCACAAGGCCGTTTTTTAATGTGGAGATAGAGGGAGAGGGGAGGGAAAGGGGGGACCAGCTCCCGAGAGGTGGGAAATGGGAGCTGGATAGTAACGGTTGGTATGAAGGGTTGCCCCTTCAGTGACCAAGGTCAGATATGTGGGGTTACCCCCACATATGGTCTTTGCTAGTCATAGCTTGCAGCATCTGTCGGAACAGATACTACACTTTGATCTTGTCCCCCGTGCCGCCGAAGCGCGGGGGGGCCTTTTGGCCTGTTGGATTTATTTGCTTCCCCACTGAGCAAATTAGGCACAAGGCCGTTTTTTAATGTTGAGATAGTGGGAGGGGGGAGGGAAAGGGGGGACCAGCTCCAGAGAGGTGGGAAATGGGAGTTGGATTAGAAACTGTTGGTATGAAGGGTTGCCCCTTCAGTGACCAAGGTCAGACATGTGGGGTTACCGCCACATATGGTCTTTGCTAGTCATAGCTAGTCTTTGCTTGCAGCATCTGTCGGAACAGATACTACACTTTGATCTTGTCCCCCGTACCGCCGAAGCGGGGGGGGGCCTTTCGGCCTGTTGGATTTATTTGCTCCCTCACCGAGCAAATTAGGTACAAGGCCAATTTTTAATGTGAGGAGTGAAGGGAGGGGGAAGGGAAAAAGGGGACCAGCTCCCGAGAGGAGGGAGATGGGAGCTGGTTAAAGGTCAGGCATGTGGGGTTGCCCCCACATCTGGTCTTTGCTAGTCATAGCTAGTCATAGCTTGCAATATCTGCCGGAACAGATACGACAAAGTGAATCTTGTCACCCGGGCCCCAGAGGGCGCACGGGCAAACGGCCTGTCGGCCTGTTTGATTTATTTGCTCCCCCACCGAGCAAATTAGACACAAGGCCAATTTTTAATGTGAGGAGTGAAGGGAGATGGAAGGGAAAAAGGCGAACAGCTCCCGAGAGGTGGGAAAATGGGAGCTGGTTAAAGGTCAGACATGTGGGGTTGCCTCCACATCTGGTCTTTGCAAGTCATAGCTTGCAGTATCTGTCAGAACAGATGGTATTTATTTGCTCCCCCACCGAGCAAATTAGGCACAAGGCCAATTTTTAATGTGAGGAGTCAAGGGAGGGGGAAGGGAAAAAGGGGACCAGCTCCCGAGAGGTGGGAAATGGGAGCTGGTTAATGGTCAGGCATGTGGGGTTGCCCCCACATCTGGTCTTTGCTAGTCATAGCTAGTCATAGCTTGCAGTATCTGCCGGAACAGATACTACACTTTGATCTTGTCACCTGGGCCCTGGAGTGCGCGCAGGCAAGCGGCCTGTTGGGCTGTTGTATTTATTTGCTTCCCCACTGAGCAAATTAGGCACAAGGCCGTTTTTTAATGAGGAGAGAGAGGGAGGGGTGAGGGAAAGGGGGATCCAGCTCCCGAGAGGTGGGAAATGGGAGCTGGATAGTAACTGTGGTCTGTAGGGTGATCCCTACATTGACCAAGTTCAGATATGCGGGGTTACCCCCACATATTGTCTTTGCTAGTCATAGCTAGTCTTTGCTTGCAGGATCTGCCGGAGCAGATACTACACTTTGATCTTTTCCCCCGTGCCACCGAAGCGGGTGGGGCGGCCTGTCGGCCTGTGATATTTATTTGCTTCCCCACTGAGCAAATTAGGCACAAGGCTGTTTTTTAATGTGGAGATGGAGGGAGGGGGAGAGGGAAAGGGGGGACCAGCTCCTGAGAGGTGGGAAATGGGAGCTGGATTAGAAACTGTTGGTATGAAGGGTTGCCCCTTCAGTGACCAAGGTCAGATATGTTGGGTGACCCCCACATATGGTCTTTGCTAGTCATAGCTGGTCTTTGCTAGTCATAGCTTTGCAGTATCTGTCGGATCAGATGCCACACCTTGGTCTTGTCACCTGGGCCCAGGAGGGCGCGCGCGGGCAAGCGGCCTATCGGCCTGTTATATTTATTTGCTCCCCCACCAAGCAAAATAGGCACAAGGCCAATTTTTAATGTGAGGAGTGAAGGGAGGGGGAAGGGAAAAAGGGGACCAACTCCCGAGAGGAGGGAAATGGGAGCTGGTTAAAGGTCAAGCATGTGGGGTTGCCCCCACATCTGGTCTTTGCTAGTCATAGCTAGTCCTAGCTAGTTATAGCTTGCAGTATCTGTCGGAACAGACACTACACCTTGATCATGTCACCCGGGCCCCGGAGGGCGCGCGGGCAAGCGGCCTGTCGGCCTGTTGTATTTATTTGCTTCCCCACCGAGCAAATTAGGCACAAGGCCAATTTTTATTTTGAGGAGTCAAGGGAGGGGGAAGGGAAAAAGGGGACCAGCTCCCGAGAGGAGGGAAATGGGAGCTGGTTAAAGGTCAAGCATGTGGGGTTGCCCCCACATCTGGTCTTTGCTAGTCATAGCTTGCAGCATCTGCCGGAACAGATACTACACCTTGATCATGTCACCCGGGCCCCGGAGGGCGCGCGGCAAGCGGCCTGGCGGCCTGTTGTATTTATTTGCTCCCCCACCGAGCAAATTAGGCACAAGGCCAATTTTTAATGTGAGGAGTCAAGGGAAGGGGAAGGGAAAATGGGGACCAGCTCCCGAGAGGAGGGAAATGGGAGCTGGTTAAAGGTCAAGCATGTGGGGTTGCCCCCACATCTGGTCTTTGCTAGTCATAGCTTGCAGCATCTGCCGGAACAGATACTACACCTTCATCATGTCACCCGGGCCCCGGAGGGCGCGCGGCAAGCGGCCTGGCGGCCTGTTGTATTTATTTGCTCCCCCACCGAGCAAATTAGGCACAAGGCCGATTTTTAATGTGAGGAGTCCAGGGAGGGGGAAGGGAAAAAGAGGACCAGCTCCCGAGAGGTGGGAAATGGGAGCTGGTTAATGGTCAGGCATGTGGGGTTGCCCCCACATCTGGTCTTTGCTAGTCATAGCAAGTCATAGCTTGCAGTATCTGCCGGAACAGATACTACACTTTGATCATGTCACCCGGGCCCCGGAGGGCGCGCGGGCAAGCGGCCTGGCGGCCTGTTGTATTTATTTGCTCCCCCACCGAGCAAATTAGGCACAAGGCCAATTTTTAATGTGAGGAGTCAAGGGAAGGGGAAGGGAAAATGGGGACCAGCTCCCGAGAGGAGGGAAATGGGAGCTGGTTAAAGGTCAAGCATGTGGGGTTGCCCCCACATCTGGTCTTTGCTAGTCATAGCTTGCAGCATCTGCCGGAACAGATACTACACCTTGATCATGTCACCCGGGCCCCGGAGGGCGCGCGGCAAGCGGCCTGGCGGCCTGTTGTATTTATTTGCTCCCCCACCGAGCAAATTAGGCACAAGGCCGATTTTTAATGTGAGGAGTCCAGGGAGGGGGAAGGGAAAATGGGGACCAGCTCCCGAGAGGAGGGAAATGGGAGCAGGTTAAAGGTCAAGCATGTGGGGTTGCCCCCACATCTGGTCTTTGCTAGTCATAGCTAGTCCTAGCTAGTCATAGCTTGCAGTATCTGTCGGAACAGATGGTATTTATTTGCTCCCCCACCGAGCAAATTAGGCACAAGGCCGATTTTTAAAGTGAGGCGTGAAGGGGAAATGGGGACCAACTCCCCGGGGAGTAGGGGAGCTGGATAGTGACAATTGGTATGAAGGGTTGCCCCTACATTGACCAAGGTCTTATATGTGGAGTTGCCCCCACATATGGTCTTTGCTTGCAGTATCTGCCGGGACAGATACTAAACTTTGATCATGTCACCCGGGCCCCGGAGGGCGCGCGGGCAAGCGGCCTGGCGGCCTGTTGTATTTATTTGCTCCCCCACCGAGCAAATTAGGCACAAGGCCAATTTTGAATGTGAGGAGTCAAGGGAGGGGGAAGGGAAAATGGGGACCAGTTCCCGAGAGGAGGGAAATGGGAGCTGGTTAAAGGTCAAGCATGTGGGGTTGCCCCCACATCTGGTCTTTGCTAGTCATAGCTAGTCCTAGCTAGTCATAGCTTGCAGTATCTGTCGGAACAAATGGTATTTATTTGCTCCCCCACTGAGCAAATTAGGCACAAGGCCGTTTTTAATGTGAGGTAAAAACCAGCTCCCCTAAAAGTAGGCAAAAAGGGGGCACTCTGGTTACCAAAAATAATAATTGTCCCAGTATAGAGGGTTTCCCCTCTATTGACTGGTACAAATTATCTTAAGTGCAGCATCTGCCGGAACAGATGGTGTTTATTTGCTCCCCCACCGAGCAAATTAGGCACAAGGCCGATTTTTAATGTGAGGAGTGAAGGGAGGGGGAAGGGAAAAAGGGGACCAGCTCCCGAGAGGTGGGAAATGGGAGCTGGTTAATGGTCAGGCATGTGGGGTTGCCCCCACATCTGGTCTTTGCTAGTCATAGCAAGTCATAGCTTGCAGTATCTGCCGGAACAGATACTACACTTTGATCATGTCACCCGGGCCCCGGAGGGCGCGCGGGCAAGCGGCCTGGCGGCCTGTTGTATTTATTTGCTCCCCCACCGAGCAAATTAGGCACAAGGCCAATTTTGAATGTGAGGAGTCAAGGGAGGGGGAAGGGAAAATGGGGACCAGTTCCCGAGAGGAGGGAAATGGGAGCTGGTTAAAGGTCAAGCATGTGGGGTTGCCCCCACATCTGGTCTTTGCTAGTCATAGCTAGTCCTAGCTAGTCATAGCTTGCAGTATCTGTCGGAACAGATGGTATTTATTTGCTCCCCCACTGAGCAAATTAGGCACAAGGCCGTTTTTAATGTGAGGTAAAAACCAGCTCCCCTAAAAGTAGGCAAAAAGGGGGCACTCTGGTTACCAAAAATAATAATTGTCCCAGTATAGAGGGTTTCCCCTCTATTGACTGGTACAAATTATCTTAAGTGCAGCATCTGCCGGAACAGATGGTGTTTATTTGCTCCCCCACCGAGCAAATTAGGCACAAGGCCGATTTTTAATGTGAGGAGTGAAGGGAGGGGGAAGGAAAAAAGGGGACCAGCTCCCGAGAGGTGGGAAATGGGAGCTGGTTAATGGTCAGGCATGTGGGGTTGCCCCCACATCTGGTCTTTGCTAGTCATAGCAAGTCATAGCTTGCAGTATCTGCCGGAACAGATACTACACTTTGATCATGTCACCCGGGCCCCGGAGGGCGCGCGGGCAAGCGGCCTGGCGGCCTGTTGTATTTATTTGCTCCCCCACCGAGCAAATTAGGCACAAGGCCAATTTTGAATGTGAGGAGTCAAGGGAGGGGGAAGGGAAAATGGGGACCAGTTCCCGAGAGGAGGGAAATGGGAGCTGGTTAAAGGTCAAGCATGTGGGGTTGCCCCCACATCTGGTCTTTGCTAGTCATAGCTAGTCCTAGCTAGTTATAGCTTGCAGTATCTGTCGGAACAGACACTACACCTTGATCATGTCACCCGGGCCCCGGAGGGCGCGCGGGCAAGCGGCCTGTCGGCCTGTTGTATTTATTTGCTTCCCCACCGAGCAAATTAGGCACAAGGCCAATTTTTATTTTGAGGAGTCAAGGGAAGGGGAAGGGAAAAAGGGGACCAGCTCCCGAGAGGAGGGAAATGGGAGCTGGTTAAAGGTCAAGCATGTGGGGTTGCCCCCACATCTGGTCTTTGCTAGTCATAGCTTGCAGCATCTGCCGGAACAGATACTACACCTTGATCATGTCACCCGGGCCCCGGAGGGCGCGCGGCAAGCGGCCTGGCGGCCTGTTGTATTTATTTGCTCCCCCACCGAGCAAATTAGGCACAAGGCCAATTTTTAATGTGAGGAGTCAAGGGAAGGGGAAGGGAAAATGGGGACCAGCTCCCGAGAGGAGGGAAATGGGAGCTGGTTAAAGGTCAAGCATGTGGGGTTGCCCCCACATCTGGTCTTTGCTAGTCATAGCTTGCAGCATCTGCCGGAACAGATACTACACCTTGATCATGTCACCCGGGCCCCGGAGGGCGCGCGGCAAGCGGCCTGGCGGCCTGTTGTATTTATTTGCTCCCCCACCGAGCAAATTAGGCACAAGGCCGATTTTTAATGTGAGGAGTCCAGGGAGGGGGAAGGGAAAAAGGGGACCAGCTCCCGAGAGGTGGGAAATGGGAGCTGGTTAATGGTCAGGCATGTGGGGTTGCCCCCACATCTGGTCTTTGCTAGTCATAGCAAGTCATAGCTTGCAGTATCTGCCGGAACAGATACTACACTTTGATCATGTCACCCGGGCCCCGGAGGGCGCGCGGGCAAGCGGCCTGGCGGCCTGTTGTATTTATTTGCTCCCCCACCGAGCAAATTAGGCACAAGGCCAATTTTTAATGTGAGGAGTCAAGGGAAGGGGAAGGGAAAAAGGGGACCAGCTCCCGAGAGGAGGGAAATGGGAGCTGGTTAAAGGTCAAGCATGTGGGGTTGCCCCCACATCTGGTCTTTGCTAGTCATAGCTTGCAGCATCTGCCGGAACAGATACTACACCTTGATCATGTCACCCGGGCCCCGGAGGGCGCGCGGCAAGCGGCCTGGCGGCCTGTTGTATTTATTTGCTCCCCCACCGAGCAAATTAGGCACAAGGCCGATTTTTAATGTGAGGAGTCCAGGGAGGGGGAAGGGAAAATGGGGACCAGCTCCCGAGAGGAGGGAAATGGGAGCAGGTTAAAGGTCAAGCATGTGGGGTTGCCCCCACATCTGGTCTTTGCTAGTCATAGCTAGTCCTAGCTAGTCATAGCTTGCAGTATCTGTCGGAACAGATGGTATTTATTTGCTCCCCCACCGAGCAAATTAGGCACAAGGCCGATTTTTAAAGTGAGGCGTGAAGGGGAAATGGGGACCAACTCCCCGGGGAGTAGGGGAGCTGGATAGTGACAATTGGTATGAAGGGTTGCCCCTACATTGACCAAGGTCTTATATGTGGAGTTGCCCCCACATATGGTCTTTGCTTGCAGTATCTGCCGGGACAGATACTAAACTTTGATCATGTCACCCGGGCCCCGGAGGGCGCGCGGGCAAGCGGCCTGGCGGCCTGTTGTATTTATTTGCTCCCCCACCGAGCAAATTAGGCACAAGGCCAATTTTGAATGTGAGGAGTCAAGGGAGGGGGAAGGGAAAATGGGGACCAGTTCCCGAGAGGAGGGAAATGGGAGCTGGTTAAAGGTCAAGCATGTGGGGTTGCCCCCACATCTGGTCTTTGCTAGTCATAGCTAGTCCTAGCTAGTCATAGCTTGCAGTATCTGTCGGAACAAATGGTATTTATTTGCTCCCCCACTGAGCAAATTAGGCACAAGGCCGTTTTTAATGTGAGGTAAAAACCAGCTCCCCTAAAAGTAGGCAAAAAGGGGGCACTCTGGTTACCAAAAATAATAATTGTCCCAGTATAGAGGGTTTCCCCTCTATTGACTGGTACAAATTATCTTAAGTGCAGCATCTGCCGGAACAGATGGTGTTTATTTGCTCCCCCACCGAGCAAATTAGGCACAAGGCCGATTTTTAATGTGAGGAGTGAAGGGAGGGGGAAGGGAAAAAGGGGACCAGCTCCCGAGAGGTGGGAAATGGGAGCTGGTTAATGGTCAGGCATGTGGGGTTGCCCCCACATCTGGTCTTTGCTAGTCATAGCAAGTCATAGCTTGCAGTATCTGCCGGAACAGATACTACACTTTGATCATGTCACCCGGGCCCCGGAGGGCGCGCGGGCAAGCGGCCTGGCGGCCTGTTGTATTTATTTGCTCCCCCACCGAGCAAATTAGGCACAAGGCCAATTTTGAATGTGAGGAGTCAAGGGAGGGGGAAGGGAAAATGGGGACCAGTTCCCGAGAGGAGGGAAATGGGAGCTGGTTAAAGGTCAAGCATGTGGGGTTGCCCCCACATCTGGTCTTTGTTAGTCATAGCTAGTCCTAGCTAGTCATAGCTTGCAGTATCTGTCGGAACAGATGGTATTTATTTGCTCCCCCACTGAGCAAATTAGGCACAAGGCCGTTTTTAATGTGAGGTAAAAACCAGCTCCCCTAAAAGTAGGCAAAAAGGGGGCACTCTGGTTACCAAAAATAATAATTGTCCCAGTATAGAGGGTTTCCCCTCTATTGACTGGTACAAATTATCTTAAGTGCAGCATCTGCCGGAACAGATGGTGTTTATTTGCTCCCCCACCGAGCAAATTAGGCACAAGGCCGATTTTTAATGTGAGGAGTGAAGGGAGGGGGAAGGGAAAAAGGGGACCAGCTCCCGAGAGGTGGGAAATGGGAGCTGGTTAATGGTCAGGCATGTGGGGTTGCCCCCACATCTGGTCTTTGCTAATCATAGCAAGTCATAGCTTGCAGTATCTGCCGGAACAGATACTACACTTTGATCATGTCACCCGGGCCCCGGAGGGCGCGCGGGCAAGCGGCCTGGCGGCCTGTTGTATTTATTTGCTCCCCCACCGAGCAAATTAGGCACAAGGCCGATTTTTAATGTGAGGAGTCCAGGGAGGGGGAAGGGAAAATGGGGACCAGCTCCCGAGAGGAGGGAAATGGGAGCTGGTTAAAGGTCAAGCATGTGGGGTTGCCCCCACATCTGGTCTTTGCTAGTCATAGCTAGTCCTAGCTAGTCATAGCTTGCAGTATCTGTCGGAACAGATGGTATTTATTTGCTCCCCCACTGAGCAAATTAGGCACAAGGCCGTTTTTAATGTGAGGTAAAAACCAGCTCCCCTAAAAGTAGGCAAAAAGGGGGCACTCTGGTTACCAAAAATAATAATTGTCCCAGTATAGAGGGTTTCCCCTCTATTGACTGGTACAAATTATCTTAAGTGCAGCATCTGCCGGAACAGATGGTGTTTATTTGCTCCCCCACCGAGCAAATTAGGCACAAGGCCGATTTTTAATGTGAGGAGTGAAGGGAGGGGGAAGGGAAAAAGGGGACCAGCTCCCGAGAGGTGGGAAATGGGAGCTGGTTAATGGTCAGGCATGTGGGGTTGCCCCCACATCTGGTCTTTGCTAGTCATAGCAAGTCATAGCTTGCAGTATCTGCCGGAACAGATACTACACTTTGATCATGTCACCCGGGCCCCGGAGGGCGCGCGGGCAAGCGGCCTGGCGGCCTGTTGTATTTATTTGCTCCCCCACCGAGCAAATTAGGCACAAGGCCAATTTTGAATGTGAGGAGTCAAGGGAGGGGGAAGGGAAAATGGGGACCAGTTCCCGAGAGGAGGGAAATGGGAGCTGGTTAAAGGTCAAGCATGTGGGGTTGCCCCCACATCTGGTCTTTGCTAGTCATAGCTAGTCCTAGCTAGTCATAGCTTGCAGTATCTGTCGGAACAGATGGTATTTATTTGCTCCCCCACTGAGCAAATTAGGCACAAGGCCGTTTTTAATGTGAGGTAAAAACCAGCTCCCCTAAAAGTAGGCAAAAAGGGGGCACTCTGGTTACCAAAAATAATAATTGTCCCAGTATAGAGGGTTTCCCCTCTATTGACTGGTACAAATTATCTTAAGTGCAGCATCTGCCGGAACAGATGGTGTTTATTTGCTCCCCCACCGAGCAAATTAGGCACAAGGCCGATTTTTAATGTGAGGAGTGAAGGGAGGGGGAAGGGAAAAAGGGGACCAGCTCCCGAGAGGTGGGAAATGGGAGCTGGTTAATGGTCAGGCATGTGGGGTTGCCCCCACATCTGGTCTTTGCTAATCATAGCAAGTCATAGCTTGCAGTATCTGCCGGAACAGATACTACACTTTGATCATGTCACCCGGGCCCCGGAGGGCGCGCGGGCAAGCGGCCTGGCGGCCTGTTGTATTTATTTGCTCCCCCACCGAGCAAATTAGGCACAAGGCCGATTTTTAATGTGAGGAGTCCAGGGAGGGGGAAGGGAAAATGGGGACCAGCTCCCGAGAGGAGGGAAATGGGAGCTGGTTAAAGGTCAAGCATGTGGGGTTGCCCCCACATCTGGTCTTTGCTAGTCATAGCTAGTCCTAGCTAGTCATAGCTTGCAGTATCTGTCGGAACAGATGGTATTTATTTGCTCCCCCACTGAGCAAATTAGGCACAAGGCCGTTTTTAATGTGAGGTAAAAACCAGCTCCCCTAAAAGTAGGCAAAAAGGGGGCACTCTTGTTACCAAAAATAATAATTGTCCCAGTATAGAGGGTTTCCCCTCTATTGACTGGTACAAATTATCTTAAGTGCAGCATCTGCCGGAACAGATGGTGTTTATTTGCTCCCCCACCGAGCAAATTAGGCACAAGGCCGATTTTTAATGTGAGGAGTGAAGGGAGGGGGAAGGGAAAAAGGGGACCAGCTCCCGAGAGGTGGGAAATGGGAGCTGGTTAATGGTCAGGCATGTGGGGTTGCCCCCACATCTGGTCTTTGCTAGTCATAGCAAGTCATAGCTTGCAGTATCTGCCGGAACAGATACTACACTTTGATCATGTCACCCGGGCCCCGGAGGGCGCGCGGGCAAGCGGCCTGGCGGCCTGTTGTATTTATTTGCTCCCCCACCGAGCAAATTAGGCACAAGGCCAATTTTTATTGTGAGGAGTCAAGGGAGGGGGAAGGGAAAATGGGGACCAGCTCCCGAGAGGAGGGAAATGGGAGCTGGTTAAAGGTCAAGCATGTGGGGTTGCCCCCACATCTGGTCTTTGCTAGTCATAGCAAGTCATAGCTTGCAGTATCTGCCGGAACAGATACTACACTTTGATCATGTCACCCGGGCCCCGGAGGGCGCGCGGGCAAGCGGCCTGGCGGCCTGTTGTATTTATTTGCTCCCCCACCGAGCAAATTAGGCACAAGGCCGATTTTTAATGTGAGGAGTCCAGGGAGGGGGAAGGGAAAATGGGGACCAGCTCCCGAGAGGAGGGAAATAGGAGCTGGTTAAAGGTCAAGCATGTGGGGTTGCCCCCACATCTGGTCTTTGCTAGTCATAGCTAGTCCTAGCTAGTCATAGCTTGCAGCATCTGCCGGAACAGACACCACACTTTGATCATGTCACCCGGGCCCCGGAGGGCGCGCGGGCAAGCGGCCTGTCGGCCTGTTGTATTTATTTGCTCCCCCACCGAGCAAATTAGGCACAAGGCCGATTTTTAATGTGAGGAGTGAAGGGAGGGGGAAGGGAAAAAGGGGACCAGCTCCCGAGAGGTGGGAAATGGGAGCTGGTTAATGGTCAAGCATGTGGGGTTGCCCCCACATCTGGTCTTTGCTAGTCATAGCAAGTCATAGCTTGCAGTATCTGCCGGAACAGATACTACACTTTGATCATGTCACCCGGGCCCCGGAGGGCGCGCGGGCAAGCGGCCTGGCGGCCTGTTGTATTTATTTGCTCCCCCACCGAGCAAATTAGGCACAAGGCCAATTTTTAATGTGAGGAGTCAAGGGAAGGGGAAGGGAAAATGGGGACCAGCTCCCGAGAGGAGGGAAATGGGAGCTGGTTAAAGGTCAAGCATGTGGGGTTGCCCCCACATCTGGTCTTTGCTAGTCATAGCAAGTCATAGCTTGCAGTATCTGCCGGAACAGATACTACACTTTGATCATGTCACCCGGGCCCCGGAGGGCGCGCGGGCAAGCGGCCTGGCGGCCTGTTGTATTTATTTGCTCCCCCACCGAGCAAATTAGGCACAAGGCCGATTTTTAATGTGAGGAGTCCAGGGAGGGGGAAGGGAAAATGGGGACCAGCTCCCGAGAGGAGGGAAATAGGAGCTGGTTAAAGGTCAAGCATGTGGGGTTGCCCCCACATCTGGTCTTTGCTAGTCATAGCTAGTCCTAGCTAGTCATAGCTTGCAGCATCTGCCGGAACAGACACCACACTTTGATCATGTCACCCGGGCCCCGGAGGGCGCGCGGGCAAGCGGCCTGTCGGCCTGTTGTATTTATTTGCTCCCCCACCGAGCAAATTAGGCACAAGGCCAATTTTTATTGTGAGGAGTCAAGGGAGGGGGAAGGGAAAAAAGGGGACCAGCTCCCGAGAGGAGGGAAATGGGAGCTGGTTAAGGGTCATGTATGTGGGGTTGCCCCCACATCTGGTCTTTGCTAGTCATAGCTAGTCCTAGCTAGTCATAGCTTGCAGTATCTGTCGGAACAGATACTACACTTTGATCATGTCACCCGGGCCCCGGAGGGCGCGCGGGCAAGCGGCCTGGCGGCCTGTTGTATTTATTTGCTCCCCCACCGAGCAAATTAGGCACAAGGCCGATTTTTAATGTGAGGAGTCCAGGGAGGGGGAAGGGAAAATGGGGACCAGCTCCCGAGAGGAGGGAAATGGGAGCTGGTTAAAGGTCAAGCATGTGGGGTTGCCCCCACATCTGGTCTTTGCTAGTCATAGCTAGTCCTAGCTAGTCATAGCTTGCAGTATTTGTCGGAACAGATGGTATTTATTTGCTCCCCCACTGAGCAAATTAGGCACAAGGCCGTTTTTAATGTGAGGTAAAAACCAGCTCCCCTAAAAGTAGGCAAAAAGGGGGCACTCTGGTTACCAAAAATAATAATTGTCCCAGTATAGAGGGTTTCCCCTCTATTGACTGGTACAAATTATCTTAAGTGCAGCATCTGCCGGAACAGATGGTGTTTATTTGCTCCCCCACCGAGCAAATTAGGCACAAGGCCGATTTTTAATGTGAGGAGTGAAGGGAGGGGGAAGGGAAAAAGGGGACCAGCTCCCGAGAGGTGGGAAATGGGAGCTGGTTAATGGCCAGGCATGTGGGGTTGCCCCCACATCTGGTCTTTGCTAGTCATAGCAAGTCATAGCTTGCAGTATCTGCCGGAACAGATACTACACTTTGATCATGTCACCCGGGCCCCGGAGGGCGCGCGGGCAAGCGGCCTGGCGGCCTGTTGTATTTATTTGCTCCCCCACCGAGCAAATTAGGCACAAGGCCAATTTTTATTGTGAGGAGTCAAGGGAGGGGGAAGGGAAAATGGGGACCAGCTCCCGAGAGGAGGGAAATGGGAGCTGGTTAAAGGTCAAGCATGTGGGGTTGCCCCCACATCTGGTCTTTGCTAGTCATAGCAAGTCATAGCTTGCAGTATCTGCCGGAACAGATACTACACTTTGATCATGTCACCCGGGCCCCGGAGGGCGCGCGGGCAAGCGGCCTGGCGGCCTGTTGTATTTATTTGCTCCCCCACCGAGCAAATTAGGCACAAGGCCAATTTTTAATGTGAGGAGTCAAGGGAAGGGGAAGGGAAAATGGGGACCAGCTCCCGAGAGGAGGGAAATGGGAGCTGGTTAAAGGTCAAGCATGTGGGGTTGCCCCCACATCTGGTCTTTGCTAGTCATAGCAAGTCATAGCTTGCAGTATCTGCCGGAACAGATACTACACTTTGATCATGTCACCCGGGCCCCGGAGGGCGCGCGGGCAAGCGGCCTGGCGGCCTGTTGTATTTATTTGCTCCCCCACCGAGCAAATTAGGCACAAGGCCAATTTTTAATGTGAGGAGTCCAGGGAGGGGGAAGGGAAAATGGGGACCAGCTCCCGAGAGGAGGGAAATGGGAGCTGGTTAAGGGTCAAGCATGTGGGGTTGCCCCCACATCTGGTCTTTGCTAGTCATAGCTAGTCCTAGCTAGTCATAGCTTGCAGCATCTGCCGGAACAGACACCACACTTTGATCATGTCACCCGGGCCCCGGAGGGCGCGCGGGCAAGCGGCCTGTCGGCCTGTTGTATTTATTTGCTCCCCCACCGAGCAAATTAGGCACAAGGCCAATTTTTATTGTGAGGAGTCAAGGGAGGGGGAAGGGAAAAAAGGGGACCAGCTCCCGAGAGGAGGGAAATGGGAGCTGGTTAAGGGTCAAGTATGTGGGGTTGCCCCCACATCTGGTCTTTGCTAGTCATAGCTAGTCCTAGCTAGTCATAGCTTGCAGTATCTGTCGGAACAGATACTACACTTTGATCATGTCACCCGGGCCCCGGAGGGCGCGCGGGCAAGCGGCCTGGCGGCCTGTTGTATTTATTTGCTCCCCCACCGAGCAAATTAGGCACAAGGCCGATTTTTAATGTGAGGAGTCCAGGGAGGGGGAAGGGAAAATGGGGACCAGCTCCCGAGAGGAGGGAAATGGGAGCTGGTTAAAGGTCAAGCATGTGGGGTTGCCCCCACATCTGGTCTTTGCTAGTCATAGCTAGTCCTAGCTAGTCATAGCTTGCAGTATTTGTCGGAACAGATGGTATTTATTTGCTCCCCCACTGAGCAAATTAGGCACAAGGCCGTTTTTAATGTGAGGTAAAAACCAGCTCCCCTAAAAATAGGCAAAAAGGGGGCACTCTGGTTACCAAAAATAATAATTGTCCCAGTATAGAGGGTTTCCCCTCTATTGACTGGTACAAATTATCTTAAGTGCAGCATCTGCCGGAACAGATGGTGTTTATTTGCTCCCCCACCGAGCAAATTAGGCACAAGGCCGATTTTTAATGTGAGGAGTGAAGGGAGGGGGAAGGGAAAAAGGGGACCAGCTCCCGAGAGGTGGGAAATGGGAGCTGGTTAATGGTCAGGCATGTGGGGTTGCCCCCACATCTGGTCTTTGCTAGTCATAGCAAGTCATAGCTTGCAGTATCTGCCGGAACAGATACTACACTTTGATCATGTCACCCGGGCCCCGGAGGGCGCGCGGGCAAGCGGCCTGGCGGCCTGTTGTATTTATTTGCTCCCCCACCGAGCAAATTAGGCACAAGGCCAATTTTTATTGTGAGGAGTCAAGGGAGGGGGAAGGGAAAATGGGGACCAGCTCCCGAGAGGAGGGAAATGGGAGCTGGTTAAAGGTCAAGCATGTGGGGTTGCCCCCACATCTGGTCTTTGCTAGTCATAGCAAGTCATAGCTTGCAGTATCTGCCGGAACAGATACTACACTTTGATCATGTCACCCGGGCCCCGGAGGGCGCGCGGGCAAGCGGCCTGGCGGCCTGTTGTATTTATTTGCTCCCCCACCGAGCAAATTAGGCACAAGGCCAATTTTTAATGTGAGGAGTCAAGGGAAGGGGAAGGGAAAATGGGGACCAGCTCCCGAGAGGAGGGAAATGGGAGCTGGTTAAAGGTCAAGCATGTGGGGTTGCCCCCACATCTGGTCTTTGCTAGTCATAGCAAGTCATAGCTTGCAGTATCTGCCGGAACAGATACTACACTTTGATCATGTCACCCGGGCCCCGGAGGGCGCGCGGGCAAGCGGCCTGGCGGCCTGTTGTATTTATTTGCTCCCCCACCGAGCAAATTAGGCACAAGGCCAATTTTTAATGTGAGGAGTCAAGGGAGGGGGAAGGGAAAATGGGGACCAGTTCCCGAGAGGAGGGAAATGGGAGCTGGTTAAAGGTCAAGCATGTGGGGTTGCCCCCACATCTGGTCTTTGCTAGTCATAGCTAGTCCTAGCTAGTCATAGCTTGCAGCATCTGCCGGAACAGATACTACACTTTGATCATGTCACCCGGGCCCCGGAGGGCGCGCGGGCAAGCGGCCTGGCGGCCTGTTGTATTTATTTGCTCCCCCACCGAGCAAATTAGGCACAAGGCCAATTTTTTATGTGAGGAGTCCAGGGAGGGGGAAGGGAAAATGGGGACCAGCTCCCGAGTGGAGGGAAATGGGAGCTGGTTAAAGGTCAAGCATGTGGGGTTGCCCCCACATCTGGTCTTTGCTAGTCATAGCTAGTCCTAGCTAGTCATAGCTTGCAGCATCTGCCGGAACAGACACCACACTTTGATCATGTCACCCGGGCCCCGGAGGGCGCGCGGGCAAGCGGCCTGTCGGCCTGTTGTATTTATTTGCTCCCCCACCGAGCAAATTAGGCACAAGGCCAATTTTTATTGTGAGGAGTCAAGGGAGGGGGAAGGGAAAAAAGGGGACCAGCTCCCGAGAGGAGGGAAATGGGAGCTGGTTAAGGGTCAAGTATGTGGGGTTGCCCCCACATCTGGTCTTTGCTAGTCATAGCTAGTCCTAGCTAGTCATAGCTTGCAGTATCTGTCGGAACAGATACTACACTTTGATCATGTCACCCGGGCCCCGGAGGGCGCGCGGGCAAGCGGCCTGGCGGCCTGTTGTATTTATTTGCTCCCCCACCGAGCAAATTAGGCACAAGGCCGATTTTTAATGTGAGGAGTCCAGGGAGGGGGAAGGGAAAATGGGGACCAGCTCCCGAGAGGAGGGAAATGGGAGCTGGTTAAAGGTCAAGCATGTGGGGTTGCCCCCACATCTGGTCTTTGCTAGTCATAGCTAGTCCTAGCTAGTCATAGCTTGCAGTATTTGTCGGAACAGATGGTATTTATTTGCTCCCCCACTGAGCAAATTAGGCACAAGGCCGTTTTTAATGTGAGGTAAAAACCAGCTCCCCTAAAAGTAGGCAAAAAGGGGGCACTCTGGTTACCAAAAATAATAATTGTCCCAGTATAGAGGGTTTCCCCTCTATTGACTGGTACAAATTATCTTAAGTGCAGCATCTGCCGGAACAGATGGTGTTTATTTGCTCCCCCACCGAGCAAATTAGGCACAAGGCCGATTTTTAATGTGAGGAGTGAAGGGAGAGGGAAGGGAAAAAGGGGACCAGCTCCCGAGAGGTGGGAAATGGGAGCTGGTTAATGGTCAGGCATGTGGGGTTGCCCCCACATCTGGTCTTTGCTAGTCATAGCAAGTCATAGCTTGCAGTATCTGCCGGAACAGATACTACACTTTGATCATGTCACCCGGGCCCCGGAGGGCGCGCGGGCAAGCGGCCTGGCGGCCTGTTGTATTTATTTGCTCCCCCACCGAGCAAATTAGGCACAAGGCCAATTTTTATTGTGAGGAGTCAAGGGAGGGGGAAGGGAAAATGGGGACCAGCTCCCGAGAGGAGGGAAATGGGAGCTGGTTAAAGGTCAAGCATGTGGGGTTGCCCCCACATCTGGTCTTTGCTAGTCATAGCAAGTCATAGCTTGCAGTATCTGCCGGAACAGATACTACACTTTGATCATGTCACCCGGGCCCCGGAGGGCGCGCGGGCAAGCGGCCTGGCATCCTGTTGTATTTATTTGCTCCCCCACCGAGCAAATTAGGCACAAGGCCAATTTTTAATGTGAGGAGTCAAGGGAAGGGGAAGGGAAAATGGGGACCAGCTCCCGAGAGGAGGGAAATGGGAGCTGGTTAAAGGTCAAGCATGTGGGGTTGCCCCCACATCTGGTCTTTGCTAGTCATAGCAAGTCATAGCTTGCAGTATCTGCCGGAACAGATACTACACTTTGATCATGTCACCCGGGCCCCGGAGGGCGCGCGGGCAAGCGGCCTGGCGGCCTGTTGTATTTATTTGCTCCCCCACCGAGCAAATTAGGCACAAGGCCAATTTTTAATGTGAGGAGTCCAGGGAGGGGGAAGGGAAAATGGGGACCAGCTCCCGAGAGGAGGGAAATGGGAGCTGGTTAAGGGTCAAGCATGTGGGGTTGCCCCCACATCTGGTCTTTGCTAGTCATAGCTAGTCCTAGCTAGTCATAGCTTGCAGCATCTGCCGGAACAGACACCACACTTTGATCATGTCACCCGGGCCCCGGAGGGCGCGCGGGCAAGCGGCCTGTCGGCCTGTTGTATTTATTTGCTCCCCCACCGAGCAAATTAGGCACAAGGCCAATTTTTATTGTGAGGAGTCAAGGGAGGGGGAAGGGAAAAAAGGGGACCAGCTCCCGAGAGGAGGGAAATGGGAGCTGGTTAAGGGTCAAGTATGTGGGGTTGCCCCCACATCTGGTCTTTGCTAGTCATAGCTAGTCCTAGCTAGTCATAGCTTGCAGTATCTGTCGGAACAGATACTACACTTTGATCATGTCACCCGGGCCCCGGAGGGCGCGCGGGCAAGCGGCCTGGCGGCCTGTTGTATTTATTTGCTCCCCCACCGAGCAAATTAGGCACAAGGCCGATTTTTAATGTGAGGAGTCCAGGGAGGGGGAAGGGAAAATGGGGACCAGCTCCCGAGAGGAGGGAAATGGGAGCTGGTTAAAGGTCAAGCATGTGGGGTTGCCCCCACATCTGGTCTTTGCTAGTCATAGCTAGTCCTAGCTAGTCATAGCTTGCAGTATTTGTCGGAACAGATGGTATTTATTTGCTCCCCCACTGAGCAAATTAGGCACAAGGCCAGTTTTAATGTGAGGTAAAAACCAGCTCCCCTAAAAGTAGGCAAAAAGGGGGCACTCTGGTTACCAAAAATAATAATTGTCCCAGTATAGAGGGTTTCCCCTCTATTGACTGGTACAAATTATCTTAAGTGCAGCATCTGCCGGAACAGATGGTGTTTATTTGCTCCCCCACCGAGCAAATTAGGCACAAGGCCGATTTTTAATGTGAGGAGTGAAGGGAGGGGGAAGGGAAAAAGGGGACCAGCTCCCGAGAGGTGGGAAATGGGAGCTGGTTAATGGTCAGGCATGTGGGGTTGCCCCCACATCTGGTCTTTGCTAGTCATAGCAAGTCATAGCTTGCAGTATCTGCCGGAACAGATACTACACTTTGATCATGTCACCCGGGCCCCGGAGGGCGCGCGGGCAAGCGGCCTGGCGGCCTGTTGTATTTATTTGCTCCCCCACCGAGCAAATTAGGCACAAGGCCAATTTTTATTGTGAGGAGTCAAGGGAGGGGGAAGGGAAAATGGGGACCAGCTCCCGAGAGGAGGGAAATGGGAGCTGGTTAAAGGTCAAGCATGTGGGGTTGCCCCCACATCTGGTCTTTGCTAGTCATAGCAAGTCATAGCTTGCAGTATCTGCCGGAACAGATACTACACTTTGATCATGTCACCCGGGCCCCGGAGGGCGCGCGGGCAAGCGGCCTGGCGGCCTGTTGTATTTATTTGCTCCCCCACCGAGCAAATTAGGCACAAGGCCAATTTTTAATGTGAGGAGTCAAGGGAAGGGGAAGGGAAAATGGGGACCAGCTCCCGAGAGGAGGGAAATGGGAGCTGGTTAAAGGTCAAGCATGTGGGGTTGCCCCCACATCTGGTCTTTGCTAGTCATAGCAAGTCATAGCTTGCAGTATCTGCCGGAACAGATACTACACTTTGATCATGTCACCCGGGCCCCGGAGGGCGCGCGGGCAAGCGGCCTGGCGGCCTGTTGTATTTATTTGCTCCCCCACCGAGCAAATTAGGCACAAGGCCAATTTTCAATGTGAGGAGTCAAGGGAGGGGGAAGGGAAAATGGGGACCAGTTCCCGAGAGGAGGGAAATGGGAGCTGGTTAAAGGTCAAGCATGTGGGGTTGCCCCCACATCTGGTCTTTGCTAGTCATAGCTAGTCCTAGCTAGTCATAGCTTGCAGCATCTGCCGGAACAGATACTACACTTTGATCATGTCACCCGGGCCCCGGAGGGCGCGCGGGCAAGCGGCCTGGCGGCCTGTTGTATTTATTTGCTCCCCCACCGAGCAAATTAGGCACAAGGCCGATTTTTAATGTGAGGAGTCCAGGGAGGGGGAAGGGAAAATGGGGACCAGCTCCCGAGAGGAGGGAAATGGGAGCTGGTTAAAGGTCAAGCATGTGGGGTTGCCCCCACATCTGGTCTTTGCTAGTCATAGCTAGTCCTAGCTAGTCATAGCTTGCAGCATCTGCCGGAACAGATACTACACTTTGATCATGTCACCCGGGCCCCGGAGGGCGCGCGGGCAAGCGGCCTGGCGGCCTGTGATTAGAGTCGCAGTTCGCTTTTTTTATACTTAAAAGCGAATGTAACGCGTGCCGATGCGGGAAATGTGGAATAATTAAGGTTTGAAAGTCAATAAAATTAAATAGAGAGGCGAGCTCCATGGATAATTCGTAGATATTACAATTTATAGATGATATAAAAAGTTTTAAAAAGTTGTGAAGCGAGCAAGCGCTTGTTTGAAAGAAGCCTTTCGTGGACATCGAGGAAAAGCGAACATACATACATACATACATTTTCGCTTTTATATTTATAGATATCCTGTTTTATACGAGTATGTAACAACATCATTCATTTCTTGTATCTGCTTAACAAAGTTTTTCAAATTTTTTAGTCTCATTATTTTCTTGGTTTCAATCATTCAGTTGTGAATGAATTTGGCAAAAACCTTAAATACTTTACCAGTCTGTTCAGTTTTACTTGATTTCGTCAAGTACTAGGAATGATTGTACTACTCATTGATTCTTACACAATAATGATTTTTTTTTTAATTTGCATGAAATGTTTTCCATTTTTTTCTGGTAATTTTAAAATTTATTATTAAACATTTTACAAGCTTTGCTGTTTCTTTTTCAGAGATTCTGTACATTATAGCTTTTACTTTTTGCCGGATATAGTTTTCTTCATATTTTGATTTAGCTGGCAAAGATAGTCGATGAAATTAGAATACAGAGCTCAGCTGTTTTAGTTGCTGTTTTAGTTGCTGGTTCATTCTTTTCAATAGTCATATACTGTTGATAACTTGAAATTTTTTTCTTTTTTTTACATGGGGAAGGCCACTCAGGGATAAGGGTTATTTCGTGTACAGTAATCAATGAGATTTTTTTTTTTTTTTTTTTTTTTTACATGGGTGACACCACTTATCAAGGCCCAGAGGCCACTTGAGGATAAGGGTTAATAGGTATACATTAGTCATTGTGATTTTAGCATAGTAAACAGTGGGAATTTTGTAACTTGGATTACTTAGGGGGACGATTCAATTAGAACTTGTTCACATTGGACTTTTTCTTTTTTTTTTTTTCATAGGTATCAACACATTATCAAGGCCAAGAGGCCACTCAAGGATAAGGGTTAAAGAGTGTACAGTAGAAATTGGACAATATAATAATCATTAGTAATGAAAATTTGTTAAATTTGATAACTTATATGGAACGGCTCATCAAGAACTTATTTACGTTAGACTTGAAGACAACCATATTGTAGTCAGCCGGAAAGCAGGAAAACGGAAGACAATTCCACAGGCGTGCAGTTCTAATAAAAAAGCTTTGTTCATGGAATCTACGTTTAGGTTTAGGCACAGATAAAGAGTGGGGGGAATTATTGATAGTGTTTACAGCTAGACGAGTGTTTCTTGTGAAAGTTTTGCAAGGGGGGACCATAGATTGAAGCTCAGTCGAACACTTTCCATGAAAATAACGATACATCAGAGACAAACTCGCAACATCTCTTCTGTGAGATAGAGGTTGCAAGGAAGAGAAAAGGACATCTCCTACGAGGCTACGAAGTCTATTTTGAACTCTATCAAGGCAGGACAAGTCCTTTCTAGCAGCTCCTGCCCAGATGTGGCAACAGTATTCCATCCTTGGACGTACCTGGCTCTTATATAGATAGAGAATTGCATCAGCAGTGAGATATCTACTGGATCGATAGAAAGATCCCACCATTTTTCCAGCGGCCTTGGCAACAGATTTGATGTACGTGTTCCATTTAAGATCAGGAGTAATGGTCAAGCCAAGAAGCTTGGCAAAACTTGAGGCCTCCTGAAGACGAGAGCCATTCATTTCAATTGATGCCAGATGGGGATCAGAATGTTGATGATGTAAAGAGACAAGCTTGGTTTTAGATGCATTAAAAGTAACCAGCCACTCCTTTCCCCATTGTACTACATGCTCAAGATCAGAGGAGAGAGAATTGGAGAGAACTTGGTCGTTTACTGTCTTAGATGTGCTACCATAAATGGTAGTGTCGTCAGCATAAATGTCTACAAATGATGTAAGGATGTGATTTGGAAGATCATTAATGTAGATCAGGAAAAGAGTTGGGCCCAGGATGGACCCCTGAGGGACACCGGCATTAATACTGTGGGCTTCTGATTTTTGCCCCTCAACTACTACTCTTATGAACCTATCAGAAAGAAATGATTTAATAACTGAGAAGACATTTCCAGCTATACCATAGCTAGAGATCTTATGAAGTAAACCTTTATGCCATACCCTATCAAAGGCCTTAGATATGTCAAGAGCAAGATAGTATTGTAGTAATCATTAGTATTGGGGGTTTTGATAGAGTGTCTTACTTAAGGGGGCGGTTTGTCAAGAGTTTGTTTATGTTGGACTCGAAGACGTCCAAGTTGTAGTCAGGTGGGAAACAAGCAAGCGGCAGAGAGTTCCACTGGCATGCAGTTCTAAGAAAGAAGCTTTGCTCATGGAATCCACGTTTGGATTTAGGCACAGATAAAGAGTGGGGAAAATTATTGACAGTAGTTTCAGCCAGACGGGTGTTTCTTGTGAAAGATTGGCGAGGGGGGATGAGGGATTGGAGCTCAGATGAGCACCTGCCATGGAAATAGCGATAAAACAAAGACAGGCTTGCAACGTCTCTTCTGTGGGAGAGAGGTTGCAGGGAAGAGAAAAGGGCATCCCCCACTAAACCACAAAGTCTATTTTGTACTCTGTCAAGGCAGGATAGGCTGTTTTTAGCAGCTCCTTCCCAGATGTGGCAGCAGTATTCCATCCTTGGACGTACTTGGCTTTTATACAGATAGAGAATTGCATCAGTAGTGAGATATCTTCTGGAAGGATCCCACCATTTTCCCAGCGTCCTTGGCAACAGACCTGATATACGCGTTCCATTTCAGATCAGGAGTAAAGGTCAAACCCAGAAGCTTGTCAAAACATGGAGCCTCTCCAAGACGAGAGCCATCCATTTCAATTAATGCCAGATGGGGATCAGTGCATTGATGATGTAAAGATAGAAGCTTGGTTTTGGATGCATTAAAAGTGACCAGCCACCTCTTCCTCTATTGTACCATGTGCTCAAGATCAGAGGAGAGAGAATTAGAGAGAACTTTGTCATTTACGGCCTTTGATGTGTTGCCATAGATGGTCGTGTCATCAGCATAGATGTCAACGAATGATTTAAATATGTGCTTTGGGAGATCATTGATGTAGATCAGGAAGAGAGTTTGACCCAGGATGGACCCCTGAGGGACTCCAGCATTAATACTGTGGACCTCTGATTTCTGCGCATCAACCACTACTCTTATGAACCTATCAGAGAGAAATGATTTAATGATTGAGAAAACATTTCCAGTAATACCGTAGCTGGAAATCTTGTGAAGTAGGCCCTTATGCCATACCTTATCGGAGGCCTTTGATATGTCAAGAGCAATTGCCCTGTGTAAAATAAATATATTCATGGATTTCATGTGCATTTGAAACCAATAACTTGCATAAAAAAAGTTCAAATTAAAAACAATATCCAACCCTTATTTGATAAATCCAGAACATTTGATTAAAATTTTAATAATTATTTTTGCATAGTTTAAAAACATCTGCAGCTAAAGTACTGTGGAAAAAAGGGAGAAAATTGGATTCCTAAGTTTATGACTCCAATGATTTCGACGATCGTTTTTATAACCACAGCTATAACAATCAACCAATCAGAAACTTCAAAAGTTATTTTGGATTCAATCAGTTTGCCATCGCCTCTGCTTGAAATGACTCACAATCAGGACTGCATTGATTCTTTGCCGCTAGTTTTGTTACTAAGAATTACTAAACGACTCAAGATCGGGACTGCATTGATTCTTCACCGCCATCTTTGTTACTAGAAATTACTTAACACTCAAGATCGGGACTACATTGATTCTGCGCCGATTTGATTTACTGCCGTCATCTTTGTTCAACATAATGTCTCAACACTTAACAGATTGTCAGCTAAAAATTACTGTGTGTGGATTGAAAATTTTAAACAAAATGAATAAAATTTGGTTATTTATGACAATGTGTCTGTTGACATTGAACTTGAAGAATACTAAGTTGTAACCCAAAGAGAAGCATTTTTATGGTACCTTGTTTCACAGATGGAAAATTTTTGAAAAAAAACTCTGCTTGTGAAAACTTTGATGATGTAAAAAGGAAAATTCTTTGCAGTTTGTAAATATGTTTGTCTTATGAACGTCTGACAAGAAGGAAGCAAAGATAAAAGATCGGTGTGGCATCGTTCATGTAAATAATGATAGAGTAGAGAAAGACTAGCAAGGTTTCTTCTGTGATAAAGAGGCAGTAGAGAAGAGAATATATCACCCTCTCCCACAAGATTATGAAGTTGATTTTGAACTCTGTCAAAGAATGAAAAAATGCTCTAAGCGACACATCCCCAGCTGTGGAATGGCACTCCAACTTAGGATGTATCTGAGTTTTGTAAAGATAACATATTGCATCAGGTTTATACTTTTGGAGTAGTAGAAAGATCCATCCATTTTTTCAGCAATCTTATAAATTTTCGTAGTGTGTGTGTGTGTGTGAGAGAGAGAGAGAGAGAGAGAGAGAGAGAGAGAGAGAGAGAGAGAGAGAGAGAGAGAAAGAGAGCGAGAGAGAGAGAGAGAGAGAGAGAGAGAGAGAGAGAGAGACGCGGTTTATCTCAGCCTAAAGGCAACCCACCCAGGCAAGTAAGGTACCGAAATAGAGCTTATAACTCAGCGGATGTTTTAGTGATATTTATATCCATGTTTGGTGTATGGAAATGCAAAAAAAAATAACGGTTTACTAAACAACGTTTTATTTACTGGATATTTCTCCAGTACAAGGACTCAAGTTTGCCCAGCTGGGCAAACTTGGGGTTTTGTCTTAAAAATAGATTGTATGTAGATCTTTCATCTTGGATCTGGTTTGAAATTCACTCCTAGACTTTTAATTGAAACTGAAAAAAGGGTCTGAACATTGGAAGTGAAAGCAAGGAAGCTTGGTTTTAGAATTCATAAAATTAATTAGCTGTTTTCCCCCATTGCACCACATGTTCCAGATCAAAAGTGAGAGAATCAGCAAGGTTTGGATCACAAATGCTCTTCAAACTGTTGCTGTATATTAAAAATAAGCAAATTTGCATATCAGAACCTAATAGATAAAATTATTGTAGGGCATTATTGTAGGTTAACACTGTCTGCTCCCCTCCCCAAAAGGTTTGAGATTTTATTTTTAGGCGATTACATGTGAATATCATGAAAAACTTGAAAGAAAGGAAAAACAATAAAAAGATAATTTAGAATTTTGAATGAAAAATGAGTTTCGCATATAAATTTAATGTACAATGATCCCTCATTTTTGGATTGTTCTTGCGTCTTAAAACAGATAACCATTTTTTCCTCCTTTTACTATGTCAGATAAATTATGCATGTTCTTTTTTGGGATGTTATACTTTTTTAGGCTATCACATATCATTATATGTTCTTGCCACTCAAACTTAGTGGTAAAAAGATTAATCAGTTTTTTTTTTTAAGTTGGAATGGTCCGAAATGAGTTATAATTTACACTAGATTTGCGCACGAAAAATACTACAATTCTAAAATATTTTTTCTTTGCACCAAATTTCTCAATGTATTCACAAGTACTTGTCTAAAATAATTACTTTGAAAATCATAGGGGTGGGGAGAAGAATAACGGAGAGTGTTCATCTACAAATTTACCAAAAATAGATTATTTAAAAACATTGAAATTACGAAAATTGTCGAGCGATAATTATATTTATTTGGTGCTAATTGCAGTTCCTCAAGCAGACGACCAAGTTTCAAATATATTTTCAATATTGCTGTTTAAAGTGAAAACAAATATTCTAGCATATTTCACTGTCTCTGAACATTCGATAATTTTCTATTTATTTATTATAATAGATTAAGTTCTGATCTAGAAAACTGCAAAAAATAAAATGAACAAGAAAATGCGAGATATTATTTTGCCAGTATGAAATCGAAAATAGTCTGTTTGCATGTGTTCTTTTCAATGGGTGCCGCCATCTTGATTTTAACACATACTAAAATCGTTTTGATTGGTTGATTGTGAGCAAGTAAATGAAAGATGTATTCTGATTGACTACGTTTTGTACATACACAAAATAAAAGTTAGGACCTAATTTGACGATTAAAATTCAAATTGTTAATTAATGCACCAAAATCTTGCAAGTAAAAAATTTTCAAAGATATCTTATGATTTTATACACATCATTCTCCAAAAATAATCCCAACCCCTTTTATATCCCATTAAAAGTAATAATTTCCACCTTGGGCTGACGGCCTCCTATACTGAATTTTTAACTGGAATCGATTGTTCTCGTTATGCCAATCCTGACTGAGTAGAAGTGTTAATTAACTATTATGCTATCCTTAGTTATTATAACCTGTAGTCAGGCTTGAACTTACAACCTTAAGATTATCACTTAGAACTGACTATACTCAACACTTTAAACCATTACGCCATGAGTCCATGTTAGAAAAATAACAACCATGATGAGAATAGTCACTCCCTCACTCACTCACTCACTCACTCACTATCCAGGTTATTGGCTAGGTTCCCTTTGACAAAAAAATTGATGCTGTCTGGATGTCCTTATTCTAAGTCTCCAGTGATCACGATTGTGGGTATTGACTGTCTCCATTTGCCATGGTTTATGGTCTTGCTTGATGGTTTCTTTTCATGTCTTCTCATGGTGCCGGTCTTTCTTTTTACTGTCCAGTCTTAGGTCTCTGCAAGTGCTGATATACTCTGTGTTTCTTTCAACATGCCAGTGAAGATGGTTTGCCCTTATTAGGACATCAACTTTGGGATGGTCAATTTCTCAAGTACAGGGCCTGACCTGATTTTCTGGATCTGGTTTGACTTTATGTTGCATAATTAAATAATAGTCTAATATATTCCTTATGGCATTGTCATAATAAATTTCGCTTTAGATATTGTATTTCCTAAAAACTGTTTTTATTTTATTTTTTTTTTTAAGTGTTTGTAAATATGCTAAGGTTTGAGTTTAGATAAATTGTTTTCCGTTTGGTTGTGAAAGTAAGTGTTGTACCTTTAGCTTTTATGCTATCGTTAATATATATATATATATATATATATATATATATATATATATATATATATATATATATATATATATATTATATATGTATTATGTATGTATTAGCAATAAGTTAACTCCTTATCAGAGTGAAGGTAACACCTGGGAAGGTGGCCTTCCTAGAACTGAATAAGATCATACCTCATACGACAGCAGCAAATTCACTGGCAGACTGATCGTCAAACACGTATCCCTTGCTGGTACGAACACCTACTTAAGCTGAGCGAGTCCTGTTAGTATGTATACAATATAGTAAGATGTAATTTTAATATACATATCATGTATATTTCTAGATATATTTTAGTGTGCTACGTTTAGAAGAGCTTAGTGTGTGCTGCGGGTTTGTTTCTATTTATTTATAAATTTTTTCTTTATTCAGATAACATTTTGTTTTTATTCCTCGTCCCTGAAATCTCTACCCACCTACTGAGTAAAGACTTTTTTTTTTTTAGAGCAATTCGTGTTTTTTCAGAAATAAAATCAGGATTCCGGAGGGTAAAAAAGAAGAGTTGAATGCTATGACTGCTTCTTGGTTTACACATGGACTATAAAAATATAAACCTGATGTTTGGTTGAAAGACGTGCATGAAATCTATATCTGTAATAGTTTCCCGTCTTTGGAACACATTACAGCAGGACTGTTTCCTTGCTAATTACAACACTCGCGCTAGAAGACTACTCACACCTGTACTTTCACAGAGCCACCGTTCGCCTATGCATGGCGTATTGTTGCCACATTTGGGATGGTGCATCAACCACTAGTATCTCTTTTGTATAGGGTCTAAAAAAGAGTCTCTAATCTAATAGGTCCCGCTTTGTCAACTAAGCTCCAACCCCTGTCTCATTGCCACAATGTTGCATCCCTGTTTTACGAGTATCTTAATAAAATGTGTTCTGATGAATTCATTGCACTTTTGCCCCCTCCACATATATATCCTCGACAAACCCACTTAGCAACAAAATCACACGTCTTCACTGTTGAGGTCCCTAAATGCCAGAAAGCTTTCTACTCTAATAGTTTCTTCTTTCGAACAGCTAGACTTTGGAATTTCCTTCCTGCTACTAGCTTCCCAGACTCTACTGATATGCAGAAGTTTAAATGCAATGTAAACTAACATCTTGTTAATCTTTCTTGGCATGGTCCCAAATTGTAGACCCTACGTTCATGTAGTAATATGCCTTGTTTGGGGTGAAGGTAAGAAAAAATAATTAATATCATTAATTAATATTATTACTCCCATAGTGTTCCTTGTTTTTTAGCTGGCAATCATTCTTATCTCATTACTCCTTAACTTCGAGTGGCTCTTAGTCTTGATTAGTAATGACAACAATAGTAAAAATATAATAATTCATCTTTTCCACTGTTGTAGTGGAGATTAAACCAGTATAAAGACTCCCAGTTAAGTGCATCAGGAACAATAACTCCATTAAAGTTGGATGCTCCATTACCTGTTTCCATCTGGAGTTATGTCCCTTTCAATAATTGATAAATTGGAGGGAATAGTTTATCATCAGAGGTGGCGCTGTTACTGATATTGTATTTGATGGATTACTACGGATACATCTGGATATTGCTGTTCGGAGCACTCTTCCTAGCCTTAACAGATTCCCATCCACTCCCAAACAAAATATTTTGCCACTGACGTATAAGGGGCTAGTGTAATATTTATAAGGAGCAACCTGGAATGGGAGTTGGGCAGCAAAATGTTTGTTCACATAAGATTTAAATTTGATATTAGTCTAAAAGCCAAGAAAAATTGAAGCCTCTTAGACAACATTTACAAACCTACACAAAATGCAGTGTTTGCTGATGGATTAAGCAATATCAATATTGATTTTGAATGTAATTCGATGAAATGCTATCCTTTGTTGTGTAACTGTTATATCAATGATGGTCACATTCTTGCATCATATGCAGATGTTATATATCGGTCGTTTAACATACGGAACCTTAAAAGTTAAAGAAACACATCTGTCAATATAATATCACATGAGAATTAGAGGGCACATACACTTTTGAATCATTTCACTCATATGATGAATTTAGAATGAGATATATTTCTCTTTCTGGCTGGGTCTTCAAAGCTATTGGACATGCTCCAATTAACTGTCTATCTATGCATAGCTTTCACATATTCTTACACTGTCTCCACCAGGTTCTGGTAGCAGTCGTCCAGACTTCCACTATTAACACAAATGCAAGTCCTATTTATATCATGCATATTCTCTATTTTCTGACACTGGCAACACGTCTTTTTCCGTTTTATTGGGATAGTAATGTATTATTTATTTGGTAATAAGGTCCGTTTAAGTACCATCTTACATGTTTCGTATTTCATCTTTACGTTTGTCATAAACTGTTGAGAATAAATGTATTTGTATAGGGTATTCCAAAAGAAGCCGAAGGGAAGCATCACCAAGTAGCAGATATTTATCATAGGATGGCACTTTCAGTTCAATTAAAATTTTAAATCAGCCAGCTTCTTTTGGGACATCCTATATATGAAATACAGATGTTTCTTCATTTTTGTCATTTCCTTTTTGAGATGAGAAATATATACCGAGCTTTTCCCCTCCACCTGGGCAGAGTGTAGAGATATAAGATGTCTCGAGATATAGGGAATCTTTGTCCAAACTTGGAGAATTTGGATTCCAGAACTGGATCAGTGATAAAAATGGACTTGAAGGAAAAATAAAAATGCTTCCAAAAAATGTTAAGGGTACCAAAGTCCTCATGTTCAAAGGAACCTGATTTGCTTTTATTTAAGCTTTTAACCTCCATGTGGGTTAACACCCTAATCCAATTAGTTTCAGGCTCACTCAGGCCACACCCACCAACCATTTCCTAACTCTCACCATGCAATAAAGAAGTCATCTTGTTATGATGTGCTTTCAATAAGTTTCCAGACATTTTATGGACGCTTTTATTGATAGTACACACATGAAAATCTAGTCCCTTTCAAAATAATTTCCTCCAGCTACAATGCACTTGTTGTGACAATCAGGCTTTAGTAGGCTGTATTCCAATTCCTGCTGTAGCTGTTCATCTGAACCTGAAATCATAAAAAATGGTCAATCATCTCATAAAATGTATAGCAATAACATATTGAATTTTCAAGAGTCTATGTCTGCACAAAAAAGTCTGGAAACTTATTTAAGGCATCTTGTATGTATTCTGTCCCAGAGAAGGGAAACTGATTAGTTGAAGAGAAAAGGTGTACTTGTAAGTACATCTTTTTTCTTTTACTTGTACTTGGTGACAGCTTTCGGTTTGAAATTGGAAATTGACAACCGGTGTTTATCAAAATCGGTTACCCATTATATTTTAGGTTGAATGCATTTTTTTTTTCATTTTGGTGGAGGTGGATGATAATTTGTATTCGTCATTTTTTAAATTATTAATGCATAAGAAAATCAAACTGATTTTTATAATCGGAAATGTTTATTATTTTTTATAACATATTTACAAATAAACATTTTGTTGAGTTCGAAGGTTAGGATTTCTATTGTCTTGGGCGTTTAGGTGTAGTTTTACGATCTTGTCGCTTGGATTGGTAAAATAAATTTGATTAACTATTTTTTTTAAATTCCAAAATCTAAGTAGTATAAAATTATGGAGAATTGTTTTTCTTTTATAAACACTGCATGTTAATTTTCTGATTTCAAAGTCGGAAGTTTTCACTTAGTAGACTTTTTTCTTTAAACAACTGATTTCAACAATAATGTGCCACAAGTTTGACCATTTGTGAATGTTAGAATGGGGCTAGATGAACAAATTGTGACATTTGCTATTGCATATATTACATATCCATATTTGTTACACAACATCATAAAAGCTATCCTAGCTAGTACAATGTTATATTTGTGTAGGGAATTGATTCCAGTGTGGTGCAGCTGTTCTGAAAGAGAGTATTAAAAATCCATCGTTGTCAGACCTCTGCTATGGAGAGATAACAATCTAGTTGGTGCACCAGTTCTGGTGGGGCACCAGTTCTGAACAGTGCTAATTCTTGTACAAAAAGAACCACACAACATTAGCAATAAACTGCTATCAGACCTCTCCTGTGGGGCTTTCACAAAATAAAGAATCTAGGTCCCCTCATATATTAAAGGTTGAATAAGAACTAAATATTTTTTTATTATTCTGTATAATATTTCCTACTAAATTTTCATAACTGTCAACCTTAACTAAAATATGTTAGTGTCTTAGCAGTTTGTTCTAATGATGGATCTGTTTTGAATATATGTTTAATACACGAGCTTTGAAATAAAATGACATATTCTAACACTTGTAAAATGTATAATATAAATCTCACCTGTCTGTTTAAATGTATGTATGTATGCATGTATGGATGTTTGTATGTCTGCCTAAAATTTTCAACAGAGGCTACGGATTTTCACAAGATCAGCATTGTTTTGAAGCTTGACCCTTTAAAAAGCTTGCCCTATTTCTGAATACCCTTTATGTAAAATTTCAAATGTTTAGACCAGAAAATGTATGAGTAATTTGGTAGAGACCGCAGAGGTCAAATTTTTAAAAACTTTGACCCCTATTATGACCCCTTAACATTTATCATTTTGGGCTCAAATCAAGTTATTAAGTTAGATCCATGTCCAAGGAACCTATATCTAAAATTTCAACTGTTTATACTCCAAATTGTTGAAGGAGTTTGGTAGAGTTCTCAAAGGTCAAATCGTTGAACTTTGACCCCTTAGCAGCCCAATTTCTGTCCGAAAACCGATTAAAAAGATTTTCCCAAATCTCAGTACCCTGTATATCAAATTTCGAGTCTGTAGACTTAAAATTGACAGTGTTATTGTGTAGGGAAATGTACACAGACAGACACTTTCAATTTATATATATATATATATACTAGAATGGGTGCCCGAAATTCTGAAATACTTGAATTTTTAAATGGGAGGTTGTTCCCATATTATGCTTCCTAAACTCCCTTGAAAATATAACGATACTAAATATCAGGGACGTGCAAAGAGGGGCCGCTAGGGGTACCCAAAGCACCTGCCCCTTTTACTCCTGTTTTTAGAGTGCCTTTTTCTGAGGAATATATTATAGGCCTATGCCCCACCAAAACGCTGTTATTTTTACTTGAGCACCTGCCCTGAAAAACTTCTCTGAATGTCACCGCTGAATGTTATGTCTAGAATCCTTATTTTTTTTTCTTCATATAAAATGGTAGAAGCTAAAGAAAGATGGAAATTGATACATCTGGGTACTGTACCAACATTGCTCAAGGAGCAGATATAAACTAGTATCGATTTATTTAATTTTTGTGATTTATTTTCATGTTGGAAATTTGACATTTGTTTATCTCTATTTTAATCATTTATCTTTTTGTTTTACAATGTTATTATTGCTAAACTATTATCATTGCAAAGTCTTTTTTGGTTCAATCTTTCTCAGTATGCCACCTTTTTTCAATTATGTTTTGACAATGATATTAAAGACTTTTATATATTTTGTTTGAAATAAACATTTCCCTCTTTGTAAAAGAAGAAAAAAATAAATAAATATATAATCAAGGATATAACCAAAGAAGAAAAAGAGGGAAGGAGTAATGAAAAATAAATAGGATTTCAATGGTGACAACCATTGAGAAATCGATGAATTCCCATTTCATCATTGTCGTTTCTGGCAGAATTGAAATTGTTAACTTTTTTTTATAGAAATGTTGTGCAACCATGTGCTCACCCACTCAACAATTCCCATCGACCCTCAACGCTGTTTCTGTGGTCTTCTTCTACTTCATCTTTTCTTCTGGTCGTGTCATAGTCTTTTACATTGGCGACGTCCAAAGAGGGTGCACAGAGGTTCACAGGTATAAAAAAAAAATATGGTTACCCCTCTTGCCAGACTCTCACAAGAAACACTCGACTAGCTACAACCACTATCAACAATTTTCCCCCACTCTCTATCTGTGCCTTAATCTAAAGGCAGATTCATGAAGAAGGCTTCTTTCCTAGAACTGCCCTCCTGAGGAACACTGTTCCTCTGGCCTGCTTCCTGGCTGACTATTATAGCCTTCAAGTCCAATGTAAACACGTTCTTGTTGAATCGTCCCCTTAAATGATAAAATTCTACTCAATTACATCATTAACAATTACTACACTACCACTGTACATTCATTAACCCTTATCCTCGAGTCACTCTCAAGCCTTCATAAGTGGTGACACCCTTTTAAAAAAACTGCACAAATATCGACACATTTTGCAAATATTAGTTGCACTCTAGGTGTGTGTGTGTGTGTGTGTGTGTGTGTGTGTGTGTGTGTGTGTGTGTGTGTGACGACCCTCTACACGCTAACGCCCACAGTTACATAGTTGTCTGCCGAGGTCATGTTTATCAGTTGACGTCAACTCATCTTGATCTGTCCCGAGATACAATCTTCACTACACTATCTCAAACTGAACACTGTCCTCAACTGTCCCTGTTGTGTATTGTTGCAAAACTCACTGCTATTCCCAAAACTGCCTGTAAACTAACTCTAAATATATTGACCTCCAGTGTTCTAATTACCATCACACCTTGATTAACAATTCTACTTTAGTTCTCTTTATGTGACTTGGTGAACAACTTCTTATACCTTTATTCTTCTGATAAACTTATTTCCTCTTTTTTGTTATATTTTTTCTTTTGTTTTCTTTTTACTTCTTAATAGTTGGTGGTGGGCATCATTGTTCTGTTTTATTGTTGCTGGCTTTTCTTGGACTTTTTCAGAGATCTAAACATTTTTCAAACTTTATTGCTTGCTGATGTATCTATGTGCAAGCTTTCCACTTACAGAAGTCATCAAGGTATCAGGAATACATCTGGCTAGCAATAATATTATTTGATACCTATAAAATTCACAATATTTGTCAGAATCAATGTCTGCACTGAACAATACAACCGTTATCTTCGACAACTAGAGACTGTGTCAAAACACCATCATGGCTAGTAAGAAAAAAAAAGTATTGTCCAAAGCTTCCTGATAAAGGCTTTGGTATAAACCCAAAATTAAATAAATATTTATTCAAAAAATAAAAATACTGCACGAGTCTGATCTTTTAACCGCCATGCTTTGAATTTCATGTTCATTGTGCTTATAAACAGTGGATTTGTATTTATTTATTTATTTATGTCGAAGACATAATTATTCATTTATATCATGTTCGCAATAAACGACATGCGAAGGATAGAAAGTAGATAGAAAAGAAGACGATAATTTTATAATAAAAAAATAGGGTTGCAATGGTGGCAAACGTTGAGAAATCGATGAATTTCCGCGTCACCATCGTAGTCAACTGTGGCAGATCACAGGATTCAAATCAGTAAGCTTTTTTTTAAGGAAATATTTTATTGTTGTTGCATTTTTTCTGACTTTTTCCAGACATCTATTTTTCAAACTTCATTGTTTGTTGATATATCTGTGTGCAAGATTTCCACTGGCAGAAGTCATCAAGGTGTTGAGGATACATCTGGTGGGCAATAATATTATTTGATATTTTAAAATTCATAATATATGCCAGAGTCAATGTCTGTAAATATAGTTTCCACGGTTTTCTGATCTGTTGCCAGAAATTATATTTTGAGTAAAAAAGGGACAGCAATCAATATTCAACTTTGACTTTTTTTTTTATTTATTTTTGTTTTACTCGTATAAACCCCAAACAAGACAAATTGCAACTAAGATGTAAGTGGCTACTGTGAATTTGAGACCATGTTTACAGAGACACACTAAGTAGTGTATTGAGCAGCAAGATATCTTTTTATATCGTATATAAACCTCTGAATGTTAGTAGAGTTATTCCAATTTTAATAAAAATTTATTACATGATTTAAATCCTACAAAATATCTCAAATTTAAGGCTTAAGGAGTCTTATGAATAATTTAAAATTCAGGGAATCTTCCTTAATTGGTATCTAATGACTGGATCAATTTTTAAATTATACTATCTTCCTAAGAACTGTTTAAAATATTCCAAAGAAACTTAAATCTGTGCAATATTTATTACTTGATGTATGATACATTGTCAATATTCAGAAAAATTGGAGCTATCCAAATTTGCATAAATGGCTTCCGCTCTTTTTTCATAGAACTAAATTTTTCTAAATATATTCCGCATTATCCACCCTTACACCTAGAAGCTGTGTTCTAAAATTCATAATGCTCGGTTAATTAGTTTAGCAGGTAAGCCTGTACATGCAAAAATATAAACTGCCTGATCAAAGGTCTTACAAGGACTAATATTAATTTTCACATTTAAATATTATTTAGTCTATCTGGCCATTCTGAAATAAGTAGGGAATTCCAGAAAGATCCATCAGTCCCACTCGGAGTGAAATGTCTAAACTTGAAACTTGAAACTGGTTAAAAACATTGAGATTCCCTTTTACGAATATTTCGGAATAGTTTTACACACTGTTTGATGATTGACAAAACATCGAGTTGTATTGACTGTTTATTTATTTAGTTAGCAGTTTATTGAGCAAAGACATGTAGTAATATTTACGCTCAGTTTATGTAGCTAATGTGAAAATATTCTTCGTTAATGGTCTACAAGCAAAGTCTCTTATGTGTATATATATATATATATATATATATATATATATATATATATATATATATAACTACTTAATTTACTCACATAAAATTAATATACGAAAGTATAGATTTATGCGTAAGCTTTAAGTATTTTCTTCAAAAGTGCTCAATACGTAGGTAGAGCTAGTTAGTAAGTTATAAAATGTATATGGCGGCTACACTGAACATTCCGCGTCTCATCCACTTTAGGATTCTTCAGGCTTATGCGCTTAAGCCTGAAGAATCCTAAAGTGGATGAGACGCGGAATGTTAAGTGTAGCTTAATTGTCATATACATTTTATAACTTATATATATAAAGGGGGTTAGAACAGTAGTCTAGTAGTCTCTCTCTCTCTCTCTCTCTCTCTCTATATATATATATATATATATATATATATATATATATAAAGGGGGTTAGAACAGTAGTCTAAAGAGCAGAGTGCATTTTAATGTGATAGTAAAATTACTAATTTAATTGAAATACAAGAAAAGTGCCCGTTGTAATTCAGATATATAATAAGCTCGATAGGCAAATATCCTAGAGCTACTTTAATATTTAGTAATGTGATTGATAATTTAAAATTCAAATTAGAATTAAAAATTAAAAATCTGTTTCATAAGGAACAACAACAAAGTCAATAATTTGTAAGATCGTTTCGGAAACGATGTTTTTTATTGTGATAGACATTAGGCCACGGACAATAATTTTGACATATAATTTTTTTTAAACAAAGTCTCCTCATCAGCAGAAGTATTGGGTGGGTTTTTTTTTATATGTAAAAGACACCATAAATAAACCTAACAATTTTTAAGTAAGGCAGATGTATCTTTTAATTGTTCGCCTATTAAAAACCGTAATTATCGTCAAAGCATTCATTACGGTTTTCAAAAGGCGAACAATTAAAAGATACATCTGCCTTACTTAAAAATTGTTAGGTTTATTTATGGTGTCTTTTACATATAAAAAAAAAACCTCCCAACACTTTTGCTGATGAGGAGACTTTGTTTAAAAAAAACTATATGTCAAAATTATTGTCCGTGGCTTAATGTCTATCACAATAAAAACATCGTTTCCGAAACGATCGTACAAATTATTGACTTTGTTGTTGTTCCTTCTTATGAAACAAATTTTTAATTCTAATTTGAATTTTAAATTATATATATATATATATATATATATATATATATATATATATAGTCTTGGAAGTTTTTTAACCTTTAAAACTATACAAAAAACTATTTAATTTTTATTATTTATCATTTGTTAAAAAAACTATTTAGTCAGTAAGTCATTTAATAACCTGCAATCATTGCATCAACTTGCTCTCTCGAATTCACTATAGTACTAATGGTAATTTAAGGGATCATCAGTTGTTTACCATGAAGCACTGTTTCAAGGATTTATATATATATATAATATGTGTGTGTGTGAAAAGCCTATCTTCTACATTTAAAGATTTTGTCCATCTTACAATTTATTCCTTGAAGTATGTTGCTATACACAATTCTTGACAGCACCTGTTTCATAGCGCAAAATCATTCATTTAAATATTATATCAATCAATAAATATATGCCGCAGAAGAAAAAGCATCTATCAATCCATTGTTATATGCTCTGTAATTACATTGAGCTTCATAAATTAAAGGATTGGCATGAATATAAGGTGAAATATAATTGAAAAAACATATTTCTGCACATATATATATATAATAGTAGAGTCACTCAGCATTGCTAGGGGCAAAAGTGTAACTTCTATCTCTTTACTCGTCTCTATCATTCTCTCTATCCATCTCTCTACATTTCTCTCTTTTCCTCGCCTCGTTTTCATCTTCCCTTTCCCCAACCCTTCTTTCTCATATGCCCAGTCTATTCCTCTCTTTGGGCGCACATATACACACACACGCACGCGCGCGCGCGCACACACACACACACACACAACTTTCTTTTATATAGATTCATTGAAGAATGTATCAGCATTTTCTTTCCAAATTAGTACATAATAACATGGAAAATGGCTGAAAAACCGACCATTCCCTGACGAAATCTGGCCCAGTTGACTCTTAATAAACAATGTGTACATTGTTTTTAATGCTAGATATTATGCATCCAGAGCAACGCTGATCAAGAATATACTACTTTTGTGGATGTTTGTTTTGTTATTTTTTACTTTCACCTGAACATACATAGATACATACATACATGCAGACAGACAGAAAATTATCCTGTGTATGCATATATAGATATATTCGTTTTACAAACTGTTTATTAAAGCATCGAGTTTACTGGATATATATATTTATTCAGTAAGGAGTTTATTGAGTAAATGCATGTAGGAATATTTAGTCGCTGCTTATTTAGTGTATGTGAAAGCATTTTCTATTGTTGGCCTACAGACGAAGTCTTTTTGGAATGTGTGTGTGTGTGTGTTTTGTCGCTTTACAAATACTATAACCAAATCCGAAGGCCTGAAAATGACACTTTCATTTTCGACCGAGTAAATAGATGCTACATTCATCCTTTTCAAAATTCACTAATTAATATCTAAACAATTTTGTCTTTAATTTTGACAGATATGATATTTGTACATAAAACTAATGTTGTCACCGTCTTCTACTGGCATTTCACGGCTTTTCGAATGGTTTTAGGAGTTCCTTGCCGAAAATAAATGAAAATTAGTGATACTTGCCAAAATGAAACACTGTCGAAAATAACTTGTTTGGCTTTCCTCTTTCGAGAATCATTTTTAGACAATCTGGACACTTCAAAATTGCAGACCGTTTTAACTTTCATAACAATCTTCATTGTTTTTCTATATTTTTTTTTTAGTTTTTTCTGCTTTTTCAAAATATTTATCTAAATTGTTTTGGCTCTTCTCCAAAATTGGATAAGATATTTTTTTTCTTATTGTAAGATGGAATAATTCTAAAAAGAAATGTAAGTTCTGTTTGATAAAAACATAGTTGACATCAAAAAATTTACCTGTTGCTGATTATTCATCTGGAATTTGAAGAATAGCCGGCATTATGAATCTGACGTATAAGAATATGCAAACATATACACATACCTAAATTTGGTATCAATAGAGAGTAATGCAACCAAAGAGCCTACTAACATGCTGCCATAAATTGATATATATATAAAGGTAAAGCTAGAAGAGCATTGTAATAGTAGACATATTAAAAAGTATGGTGGACCACACATGATAAAATAAAGTACACTATTGCTCTCGAGTTCATTATATTTTGTTCTTATCAAATATTATGTCAATACATTGTGCTGTACTAATACATATACGTGTGTGTGTGTGTAAAAACTGTGCCGATCGCTTTATTGCAGATTAGTAAAGTATCAATATTTCGCTAAATATACGTCACAAAAAAATTAAAATTGTATCACCAAAGGACTGCTTTAAGGTTAGTTATTTCCCAAAATTTTATTCAGATTCATGCGATATTCACAAAAGTTATGACATTTTATTCTTTATCAAGGAATTTCCACTGTCCATCGCTTTATTTCAGGTCTCTTAAAATGTTGTTTTAGGGAAAAAATACAATTTCTAATCAGGAAAACTTTATTTTTCTGCCAAAGAATAATAAGCAAAAGCACATCCTAAGTGCTAAGTCTCAAATAAATGAATTATTTATCAACATATTCACCATTTTTTGAAATACTTTTAACAACCATTTGTCTACCGAGGAAGTCAATTGTTTGATCTTAAAAAGAATTATGGTCTCTGGCGAGATCAACTATTTTCCTCCACTGGGCATCCTTTGAAGGAAATTGCTCTCCTCCCTCATAAACCACTCTTTTTAATATTGACCAGTTATTCAATGGAGTTAAGGCCTGAAGAACACGGTGACCAGGTCATGAGGGTTTCTCCAATGAAGCCCATAGATTCAAGGAAGGCTGCAGTCGCTCTAGCATTGTCATGCATGAAAATCATCTGAAAGCGATGTGACAATGATAGGTCATCTAGCCTTGGCGACAAATGATTATCCAAAAAGGCCGTGTACACATTGATGGTAAGCTTTACACCTTTGGCATTTGGAATGGTCCAACCAACTTATCCCCAATGATTCCCGCCCCAAAACATGATGCCTTTTCATTTCTTGTTGGCGATGAACTCTGTAATACATACATACATACATACATACATACATACATACATACATACATACATACATTTAAACAGACAGGTGAGATTTATGTTATAAATAACTTCTCTCTTTTTCTATAATTTCTCCTTTTTTTTTGTAAATAAGACGAAGACATCCCTCTATATCTTTTCTTTTTTATTCATTCATCGATTAGATCAACAAATATTAATTTCAACCCAAAATTCTAAAAAATTTTAGAAAATTTTCTGTACACATATACTGAATTCAAATAGTTTAAAGAAAATTATGACAACACAAAATAGAGGTTTATTTTAATACAAAATAGGCATTTTCGTAATTAATAAAATTTGAATAATCATTAAATAGGGAGAAAACAAATATTAATTTTAATGACACTTTTTAAATAATTGGTCTCTGACTAAAATACAAATTTTTCGGTATTTTTTTACAACTCACCGTTCACATTCGAAAAGTCGACTTTGGTTTTGAACTGTAATTTTAACACAATCTGACTAAGATATTGGGAATAATGTCTTTTAAATGTTGCTCATTTTCAGCTTCGCATATTCGTGCTCTTTCCAAAACATTATTCATGACAAATTGCAGAATCTCTGAATTGTGATTTAACTCCCTTAGTTCGTTCCTGATATTTTCTTTCAATTCTTTCAGGGTTTGGGGTTTGTTAACATATACTCTTTCTTTAAGATATCCCCACAAGACAAAGTTAAGACTGTTTTGGAAAGAGCACAAATATGCGAAGCTGAAAATGGGTAACATTTAAAACATTATTTTTCATAAATAAAGATTGTTTGAATTTTGCGGTTTTTAAAAAAAATTTCCCAATGTCTTAGTCAGATTGTGTTATAATTACAGAAAGATATCATGAAAAATAAAGAATCTAAGTTCAAAACTCTTCAATGACTTTTTGAACAGGAATCACCACTTATCAAGGCCAGGAGGCCACTCGAAAAGAAGGGTTAGTGGGTATACAATAGTCAATGTGATTATAGGATTTTTGACATAGGGAGTGAGATTTTTGTAAGTTGGATTACATAGGGGGACGGTTCATCAAGAACTTGTTTACATTGGACTTGAAGACAGATTGTAGTCACCTGGGAAGCAGGCCAACGGATGAGAGTTCCACAGGCGTGCAGTTCTAAGAAAGAAGCTCTGCTCATGGAATCTACATTTAGGTTTAGGCACAAATAAAGAGTGTGGGGAACTATTGGTAGTGGTTCTGGCTAGACAAGTGTTTTTCGTGAAAGTTTGGCAAGGGGGGACCATAGATTGAAGCTCAGACGAGCACCTGCCATGAAAATAACGATAAAGCAGAGACAGGCTCACAACGTCTCTTCTGTGGGAAAGAAGTTGCAGGGAAGAGAAAAGGGCATCTTCCATTAAGCTACGAAGTCTGTTTTGAACTCTGTCAAGGCAGGATAAGCCGTCTCTAGTAGCTTCAGCCCAGATGTGGCAACAGTACTCCATCATTGGTCATACCTGGCTTTTATATAGGTAGAGAATTGCATCATGAGTGAGATATCTACTAGAGTGGTAGAAAGAAGATCCTACCATTTTCCCAGCGACCTTAGCAACAGATTTGATATATGTGTTCCATTTCAGATCGGGAGTAAAGTCAAGCCCAGAAGCTTATCAAAACATGAAGCCTTCCCCAAGATGAGAGCCATTCATTCCAATTGATGCCAGATGGGCATCAGAGCGTTGATGATGTAAGGATAGAAGCTTGGTTTTAGATGCGTTAAAAGTAACCAGCCACCTCTTTCCCCATGGTACCATGCGCTCAAGATCAGAGGAGAGAGAATCAGGGAGAACTTGGTCATTTACAGTCTTTGATGTGCTACCATAGATGGTAGTGTCGTCAGCATAAATGTCTACGAATGATGTAAGGATGTAATTTGGAAGATCATTGATGTAGATTAGGAAGAGAGTTGGGCCCAGGAGTGACCCTTTGGGGACCCCAGTGTTAATACCGAGAGCTTCTGATTTCTGTCCGTCAACGACGACTCTTCTGAACCTATCAGAGAGAAATGATTTCATAATTTAGAAGACATTTCCAACTATACCATAGCTGGAGATCTTGTGAAGTAAACCTTTGTGCCATACTCTATCAAAAACCTTTGATATGTCAAGAGCAATTACCATGGAGAGGAAGCCTCCATCGAGAGATTCGCTAATCCTGTGAGATAAAACTGTAAGCTCGTCTGTTGTAGATCTAGCAGAACGGAAACCATATTACATGTCACTAAGAAGATTATTTTTGCTGAGATGGTTGACTACTTCTGTATTTAACACAGATTCTAGTAACTTACTCATGACGTACAGGAGACTTGTTGGCCTGTACTGAGAGGGAGATGAATGATCACCTGAATTCTTAAATACAGGGCATACTGATGAGATTTTCCCTGGGGTTGGAAAACATTTCTCCTTAAGACAACACTTAAATAGCTTTGTAAGTATGGGGCGCTAGTTCTGGTTGAAGTTTTTTGAGCACTATAATTGGAATGCCGTCAGGGCCAGTTGCTTTACTAGAATCAAGGTTTTTGATTAGCTTGGCAACATCACGTACAAATATAGTCATTCACATACAGTACTGTTTCGCTGTTTCACAGCTCATCAGTGCAGCTAGACAAGCAGCTACCTCAAAGTATAATAATTATTAAATACCTACAGACATTAGTATTTCATCTATTCGGGAATCATCAGTGCAGGTGTCAGGATTAATGCCAGTTGAGAGATTTGAACCCCGGCAACAGAAGTCATGTCTGGCTTCATTAGCAAGGACCCAAACCATTCGGCTATCATCAACCGTCAATCTATATATATATATATATAAGAGAAAGACAGAGAATAAAGCGATATCAGGTAAGATACGGATATGTTAGTCTATTTACAGGATTTACTCCTAAACTAATTAATCACTCATTAACAATTATAAAACAGAGCTGATAGGCTTATTGATAAGTAATGTGGGTTATAATTAGGTTAATGTAGTTTTATACAAGAGAATGGAACCCTTTTGTAAATATTTAACCCTAACACCTTCGATTTTTTTTAAACTATAACAATAAGTATTAGACATCAATTAATAAATATTCTCCAAATTTCAGTTTATTTGAAGCATTTGAAAAGGTTTTTAGTAGCCATAATATGAGTAGCATCTCTCATTTTAAAATTTAAATGTATCAGATATAAATTGAATTTGATCCATAATCAGTAGACACAAATTAAGCACGACTTCTTGAATTTCGATTTCTTTTTAAGACCCCTTAAATTTTAGTCTTTATAAATTATGTAATAGATTTTAGTCTTTATAAATTATGTAATAAATTTTAGTCTTTATAAATTATGTAATAGATTTTAGTCTTTATAAATTATGTAATAGATTTTAGTCTTTATAAATTATGTAATAGATTTTAGTCTTTATAAATTATGTAATAGATTTTAGTCTTTATAAATTATGTAATAGATTTTGATCAAATTTGGAATAAGTAATGCTGATTTTCATCTCTGTCAGAGGACATATAAAATGTGTGGAAAAACTGTTTCGATCCGGAGGGGGAATTAATTTTATCCTCCCTGAGATGAATATACTTTTAATATATATATATATATATATATATATATATATATATATATATATATATATATATATATATATATATATATAATGAAAATCCCATTTTATGTAGCAGATAATTATATTTCTTACCAATCATCATCTTTGTCAATGCACTTAACCCAAAGATCATATCAAGTGAACATTTGAATTAACTCAATATTATGCAATTGACTTATTCATTAACCTTTGTTTAAGCATAAGATAGCACAAATGTATCTATATTATTTTTCTCTTAGTTCGTCTGTCTGTTCCACTTTTACTCGGAAAACTAATTGGTTGATCTGGATTATATTTTGCATGAACCTTTGTTATGATTAGATGGTACGAACTAAGTACGTATGATATCCGTTCAATGCGCAGCTAGTGTTTAGCATGTAATTTAAAAAATGAGCACAAATTTAACCATATTAAACTGTCAATTTCTAAGTCAGTGGGCTATAAATTTTTAATGGCTTAAAATTCTAGTCCATATATATATATATATATATATATATATATATATATATATATATACACTAGCTGAAAGCCTGGCGTTGCACGGTCATACAATACGCTTAGACATTTTAATTTATGCAGATTGCGTATGTATTATAGAATCTTGTAAACAAACACAGACGGAATTTGATAAACAACATTGTCATTATTTTTTTTTTTTATTTTTTAAATGTTTTTGGAAAATTAATCCACTGGGCACATTATTCCTTGTAATATATAATATTCAATGGATAATACATATGCAAGCTGTATAAATTAAAATATCATGTTTAAGAAATTGTACAATCAGGCAACACCTGGCGTCCAGCTAGTATATATATATATATATATATATATATATATATATATATATATATATATATATATATATATATATATATATATATTAATGTTGGGACGATTAATCGGAATTGGAAAAATTGGAACTTTTGGGGGTATCAGAATCGGAAAAATTATAGTCTAATTTCCAATTCCAAGCTGATTCTTAAAAATCTTTAAATAAAAAAATAAAACAAGCACAAATTATTTTTTTTTATAAGTTATTCCTTTACAACATAAGACTGGGAAGAACCACAGAATGAGTTATAAATCTCATTTACAGATTTAACATTGACTAGCAGAGTTTAATTTATTTTATTTATTGGTGATTTATAACTTGCCTATTGCTTTTGTAATCGTTTCGCATCTATTCGCTAAAATCTCTGTGTGCCCTCATCCAAGGGAGTTCATATGATTATTAACAAATTTTAAATGCTCTATTAAATTTCGTTGGTACCAGCTGTACATTGAGATGTTCGTCATCAGCTTCTTCTGAAATAATTAAAGTTTTATGGCACCTTTTTGCACACAAGGAAATCCCCAGACTCTCCAAACCTAATTAATTTTTTTTTATTAGTTCTTATTGTAAGCAAAGTAAATATTCTAGAGTTCACTTGCCTATTTAATATCACAGATTTTAAAAAGTTTTTCGCACGTATTTGATAAATGGCCATATGGCGTCTATTAGAGACTTAGGACTTAAATATCAAAGATTTAACATGCTTGGAATTTGTTTCTAGTGCTGGTTTTGTATAACCTCCTTATCTTTTTAAATATTTCATGTTTCCTTATATTTTGTTTGGTTTTGGCACAAGTGAAAATATAGATGAAAATTTCACAAGTTTATCAAAATTTTGGAAGAGCAAACATTGAGAAGTTTGTTAACTTAAAAAAACACCTTTCATTTACATTTAAAATACCCAAAACATATGAGATTCTACTTTTTTCGGCGATTATGTGTGAGCACATTTAAACGTTATTTTAGAATTTAGAATGGGGGTTCAGTTGTGCATATAAAAATAATGTAAATTGATCCCATTTCGGTACATCATAACTTTTTAAACAGTTAAGTATTTTTTACCAGTAATTCTAAGGCCGATCAGCAAAGTCATAAAATAACATGTAATTGTTATATTTTTCTTATTGCCACCCATACTTAGGGTAAGTAGTAGGAAAGGAGCGTGGTTTTTATGACTTTTAACAATACTATATAGTAATATGATAGCGTATGTGTTATTTGTTTTGTGTCACGGTTACATCCGAGTGACTATTGTTTAATGATGGATTCCCATTTTTTATAATAAATAATTTTACCAAGAATTCTTCATAAGTTTTGGTTTCGATTTCGATTATAGTTGATCAAACTCCAGTGGACCATTTTTTTTTTCTAATAAATAATTTTATCAAGAATTCTTCATAAATTTTGGTTTCAGTTTCGATTATAGCTGAAGGAACTCAAGCTGATGCACCAAAGTCATATGGATATATTTTTTATTTTTGAAATCACAATTTTATAATATATAAAAATCGATAAAACATTAACTCTATAATAATATATACGAAATCTGCAAGAATTAAAATATCATATTTAAGCATACTTAACGACTTGGCTATGCCGGGCGTACTTGCTAGCTTAGATAAATAATTTTGTAGTTTTAACAAGAGTTACAATAATATCAGAGCATCTCTATTTACGCCATGAATACCAACATCAATATATTACATATGAATGAGTCCCCTGTGGAATTTCCACAGGTCCTGCTAGTTCTTATTATTTGCATCTAGTTTTTGTTCTTGTTTTGTTTTGTTTTTTACAGCAAAGCAAAGCAATTTAATAACCCACCAAATTTATATAATTAAAATAAAATTTAAACATTCATAGAAGGAAGGCACATAATAGTTAACGAAGCCCAACGCCCTCTCCATATTAAAAATAGTTTTCTAAATAGTAACATTATTATTTAAAATTTCGTTCGTAATAATGGGGGGGGGGTTAATATTTTGTTCTTACATCGTTTTCTCATTTTACCTACCAATCGTCGACTATTTTCAACTGTTTACGAAAACTTTCAAGTACCATGTTGTACACTAACGACGAACTGATACAATTTGGCTTTTAAACAAAATCAAAATAAACCTTTTGTTGTCTTTCAATTTGCAATACATTACAAGGAAAACATTTGAGACAAAATATACCTGGAAATTACTCGGGGGTTCATGTAATAATTTGAAAATGTACGAAAAAAAACAACAAAAAAAAAAAAACAAAAAAAAACAAATATCTAATTAAATAGTTATAAATATTAAAAGAATCGGAATCGGGAATCAAAACGGAATTGGAAATTTAGAATGGAATCGGTAATTGGATTGGAATTGGGAAAAAATTTTGGAATCGTCCCACCACTAATATATATATATTCTGTTTTGTCATCAGTTATTGAAGGAGACTGAAAAAATTTTATTTTTGCCCCAATCCAGAATGCGCCTTTCAGGGGAGGTAGATATTCTTTAATTTACAAACCGATTTTTTATTTATTTATTTATCTACCTCTGTTCTCGTGGGGAATCGGTAAGTAAGGTCACTAATAAAGAAGTGAACCAAAAGAAATAGCAATGTAATTTTGAGAAAACAAAAAAAAAATGCCACAAACTTCGAAATTATTTCTCCCGTTTAATGCCGGATTTCCATTCTAAAATCAATTAGCCATTTTTTCCCCCTCGGGAAATGTGCACAGATTTAATCAAATAATTATTCAGTTTAGTGAAACGCTATTAAAAATGTATGGGATGTAATTTTTTAGATTACTATAATCTGTCTCACCCAACAGAAGCGGATATTTTTAGCTGTTCACGAAGTGTAGTATCTATTCAAAGTAAAACTACAGTTTAGTGGCTGAACATAATTCAGTGAAAAATTGAGCATTCGTGCACTATTATGAAAGAACCATTTTTTTAGGGTTTTTTCAGTTTGGAGATTTGGAGAGTGCATAGCAGGGACAAACAAATACAATATCAAGATCGAATCGAAAATCTCCACAAATGTCAACAACAATAAGTGTGTATGTTTTTTTAGAAAGTTTTTTATTATAATTTTATTGAATTAAAATGAATATAAGAAAATTATACTAACACAAAATAAAGGTTTTCTTTTTCCTAACAAAGCCAAAATTCTAAAATTTTCGAATTTTGTTTGATTTTTTTTAGAAAGTTTTTTAACACATTTATTGAATTGAAATAAATTTATGAAAAGTATAATAACATAAAAGAGAGATTTAAAAAAAAAAAATTGTAACAAAGTTAATATTCTGAAACTTTCGAAAAAAATCGTTAGGAAATTCTTAAATTACATTTGTCTGTCCCTGGGGTGCACTCTTCAAATCTCCAAACTGAAAACCGAAAAAGTGGTTCCTTCTCAGTAGTGTACAAGTGTCAAAAATTGTGTACAAATGATAAATATTGTTTTGTTTTTGTTAAATATTAGTACAGTGTAACCCGGATGCAAGAGACTTCTTCTCCGGACCATACAGTGCCTTATATCCGGGTTACACTAACAGGCTCTAATCTGGGACCAGAGAAAATCTGTCTTATATCCCTTTTGTCTTATATTCGGGTCTCTTATATCCGGGTTACACTGTAACTGAGGATTTTTGAATTAAAGTATATTTGGTATTACGCGTGTAATCTTAAAACGATTGAAATGTTGTCGGAAATTTATCCTCTTGCCAGGTTTTCTTTGAAGGAGGCTCATCAAAATTCCATTTTCAGCACCGGACAATGAAACCACATCCAATATCCCCGTCGCCGGAATTTCGCGCTCGGCTCGTGACGTCATCAAGGAGCTAGCATTTCCCTTTTCTTCAAATTAAAAGGAGTTTCGTACAAACCCAAAATATACGAAACTAAGAATCATAAGATACGAAATAAAGAAAATCAAATATAAGAACCAGAATAAAACTATAATAAAAGTAAACAGGGGGGGGGATACACTATTATTGGTATAAAAAAATTCCGACATTCTCCCCCAACAGGAATTGGCAGTCAACCTACAGTTGGATGACACCTGTCAATATTATAATACACATTTTTTCTTTATATATATATACATATACCACACAATGTATGGTCAGAAGAACTTCAGGAAACACATATGAGAACAAAAAAGCAGAAAAATTCAAATAAGCTTATTCTATAAAAATTCACATGAAAACCTTCATGTTTTAGATTTGAATAGAGGAGTACCTAACCAGATTCATGAATTTAAAACTAATGATCAAATGCAAGGTTGCAACAGAAATTTGAACAGAGAACATTCTGCCAGATAATTAACTATTTGCATATAAAAAGAGTATAAAGACTTGAGAAGTTCACCTACCATCCAACCTCCTCATCCTTATATTATCTCTGGCGAACACCAAAATATCTCAACTCCCTCGTAACCACAAGAGCCCAGTGAGATCAACACCAGTGCTACAAGAGGGACGAATCAAATCAACCCTAAGCTTTGATAAGTTCTTCAACTTGGTGGAATGAAATAAAACTGAAACCCAAATTCTGCACAAATTCTGCAAGGCAATTACAGTTTTAAACGTTTGTTTAGCTATATACATATAGCCAAACAAACACAGATGAGTATAGGTGTCAGAAACACTCAGGTAGCGTGAGATGTAATACTTATGGTAAACTCCTATCAAGGAGAGATCCAATCTTCTTGTGTTCAGCATTGAAACAAACATCTCAGCATCAGAAAACTCACTCTTAACTAAGTATAAGATGGTCCTGAGCGCCTCAGAAACACCCCAGGACAAATTGATCTTGACTTCGATAGCTTTTGCAATACTGCAGGGAGCTACTTTGAGGCAGATCTTCAAAAAACATTTAAACATGATAACACCTGCATGTGACTCCAAAACAGGAAGCGTTCTACTTAAAGGAGCAACTTCATACAATGAATGTTCTGCAAGTGATCTCTGCAGAACATGACCTACACTCTATACACCATGTAGTCAGCAAATTCGACAGGATTCATCATGGGATTCTTTATCGAGTTACACTCAACATGAATCTGCATACCCCAGTCCAACTTGAGTTCGCGTAACTCTTCCAAAACCATTCTCCTCTTGGTTTTTACATGTTGACAGGTGGATATAGTACTCTCTGCCCTATACCCTTGATGGAGAATTTCTCTCCCAGTGCTAACATTAGCACTTAAAGAAGTGCACAAAACTTGCATTTTCACACAGGATTGACTTCTGTCCTTCAACCCCTGGCTATTGTCAGAACTACATGACCTGAGGGTGCTCACATCATGGGGGCACAAGTGATTGCAGTTTGTCAGAGCATTCACCACTAAAATACTTGTAGAAAAGGCAGAGGGATGCAACGTTTCGTCGATGGGACAGAGGCTGAAGCTTAGATGCCAGTTCAGGGCCTATCAGGTTTGCGACTCTCTTTTGAACCTTGTCAAGGAGCGAGAGACTAATAGCAGATGCACCAGCCCAGATGTGACAGCAATACTCCATACATGGGCGAATGGTGGCCTTATAGAGGTACAGGATACTTTCGGGTGTTAGTAGTTTTCTAGCACGGTAGAGAGAGCCCACCTTTCTTGCAGCGGCCCTGGCAATGCCTTCAATGTAATTGTTCTAACTCATGTTTCCTGTGAACGTTAGGCCAAGGAGGTTGAAAGATGTACTCTCAGATAAAGAGTCGTTGGCCATTGCTATAGGTGGTAGAGAAGGTTTCTTGTAATTATTGAATGAAACTAGTTGAGTCTTGGCAGCATTGAACGCGACCAACCACTTTTGTCCCCATTCCACCACAGATTGGAGGTCTTCCTCTAGTGTTTCTGCTATTTCTTTAGAAATGTGTTCATTCGTCTTCTTGTTGTGCCTGCCATAGAGTGTAGTGTCATCAGCATATATACCCATCTCAGAGGCAATTTTGTCGGGGAGGTCATTTATGAATATCAGGAACAATAGAGGTCCAAGGATAGAACCCTGGGGCACCCCCGCATTTATATCATATTGTTTAGATGTACGACCGTCGAGGACAACCTGGATTTTTCTCTTATCTAAGAAGGATTTAATTGTTAAGTATTCTACCAGTGATACCGTATGATATAATTTTAAACTATGACCGAAGTTAGAAATAACTTACAAAAAACATTAAACTAGATATTAATTACTTCAGGAAAGAACTATGAAAAAAGTAACTAAAATGAAAGAGAACATATACCCGTAATTGTTTAATTGGAAATGTTTCGATTTAATTAATGAAATCGAGAAAACTTTTCGTGAAACGTATTTTTATTATTATTAAAAACAGAAAATGAACATGACAGTACTTGTACAGTTTAATCAAGACATTAAAAAAAATGAAAATATCCAAAAAAGGCTATATTGTACGTATCCGTTATCGAACGAAGTTCTCCGGAAAAAAATTTCACTTAATTTCATCAAGTAGTTTTTTTTTTTTTTTTTTTTTTTTTTTACAGCAAAAATACAATTTGTTATGATACCGAGCAAAAATTTCGATTTTTAGGAAGAAAAGCTAGTATTAAGGATGGGGAGAGGGTGTCGGCGCTGTAAATTGAGTTACCTCCCCCTGACGTGTTCAAAAAAAGTCTAAGATGGCCGACTTAAACGCGTTCTCATAAAAATGTGTTTTTTCCGCTGTAAAAAAAAAAAAAAAAAAAAATCTACTCGATCAGATTAAATTAAATTTATTTTCGGAGATCTTCAGTCCAAAACGGATATGCAATATAACCTTTTTTTTTTTTTTTTTTTTTTTTCGATATTTTCATTTTTTAAATGTCTTTATTAAACTGTACAAGTACCCAAAATATAATTGTAAAGACATTTATTGAAACGTCTGCGTAAGAAAATATAATTTTGATAAAACAATTTTGTAAATTTTTTGTTATTTATTTCCTACTTCGGTCATAGTTTAAAACACTGATTTCTCCCTCCGATTTTAACAACAGGTGCCCGAAAAAAAAATGGCGTCTCCATTTTCGGCGATAAACAGTAGAAGTACAGAAATGTGTACATAGGCTGAAATAATTGTTAACTTTTGCTTGCACGCAGGCTCCATTTTTTTTCTTCTAGCGATTATTTCAACATATTTCAACCGTGTTCTTATGATTGAAGGTGTAATACTAAATAGATATTAACTCAAAATGATTCCTCATTTACTAATTTTGGTGTTCGTGTACTTTTGCCACCGCGCTATTTTTAAATTTTTTTTTTTTTTTTTTTTCAGGAGCTTCTTCACGATATCTTTTTTTTTAATTGCTAGGTGGAAGCACAGAATAGTTTAAACACACACACACTCACACACGCGCGTGCACGCGCGCACACACACACACACACACACACACACACACACACACCCTCCCTATGTTAAGAATAGCTTTCAAAATAATAACGTTATTATTTCAGCACAGTGGCAAAAGTGCACAAGTGCCTAATGTTTAACAAAAACAACAAAACAACATTTATCGGGTGTAACAGTAACACATTTTTTTCATCGCATTAAACTTAGTTTGTTCTGTCCTCGATCAATGGAGAAGAAATCTTTCTAGTCTGAGGCAATTTTTATTTTTGTTCGAATCCAGTCTTTCGGGGAAGCTGGATTTTCCCCCATATTCGACCATTTGTTCAACTTTGTCCTCGTGGAGAGGTAATGAAATAGAAACCCCGTTTATTTATTTATTTTGGTTTTTGTTTTCTCATTAATTTAAAAGTAGAATAAACCTTCAAGACAACGACTTTGGCATCAACAGCATATGGAATCTAGTTGTTATGTTATAAACGCTAGCATCGAGATGTTTTTCTTAAAGAGGCCGCCTAATGCTAACGAAGAAAGTGACCATTTCTTCTTCCCCAGTTTACTGCAAGAAGCCTGCAAAGGAAGATATATCAACTAAGCACACACGCACACAAGCGCGCACTTGTTTCGTATGTATGACTAGTTCACTTTTCTTTTCTTTTTCCTTCTCTCTCTCTCTCTCTCTCATACACTCTCTCTCTCTCTCTCACACACACACACACACACACACACTTGTTTTGGTTTGCTAGTGAAAATTTCTCCTGACAAACCCATGTTAATTTTGTAGTTCGTCACAGCCATAGTTATTTGTATTTATTTTTTTGTACGCGTTTGATTCTTTGCTATTATTATTCAGGACGTACCGTGAAACGGCTTTGTACGCACGAGGATGATCAAGTTAGGCGACTCTCGCACCGCCTGTGTCAGAAATGGAACCGATTCTTCCTAGAACAGGACCGGCGTGCGCCAGTCGAGGTGCAAAGCGATCGGGCCACCACCAAAGTGAGAGAAGCTGCCCGGTCCTTTATTGCTCAGGCTCTTAGACAAGAGGAAGAAGAGGAAGAAGAGGTAAAAATACGTATTTTCATGGATCTTTCTTTCTTTATGTTTTTTTTTTAACACCGTTTTATTTTGTTATCTTTTCCTTCTTTCTTTTTCTTTGTTGTCGTCTTTTTCTTTTTGTCGTCGTTCTTTTTTTCCTTATCCCTTTGTTTTTGTCATCTTTTATTTATTCAAGAAATATGATTGATATGTTAGATAAGTCGTTATCACTTTCCACGCACATAATAAATATTCTTTCCAATTTTCTCGATTTAATTTCATTTGTTTGTTTTCGTATTTTTTTTTTTTTTTTTACTCCCCACACCACTCCGATATTTTCTCCTTTCTCTTCAAAGTTTTGGTCAATACTCATCAATAACCATTTTTTTTTTTTAGTTTTTAAATGGCTTCTTCTTCTTCTTCTTCTTCTTCTTCTTCTTCTTCTTCTTCTTCTTCTTATTATTATTATTATTATTATTGTTATTATTATTATTATTATTATTGTTATTGTTATTATTATTGTTGTAGTAGCAGTAGCAGGTTTGCACACAGGTCCACGCGAGTGAGATTGCTCACTGATAAGAACAGCAGATTTCCACCTCTTTCGATAACCTTGGGAAATGACTTTGCATTATCGCAACAGCTGCTTACCATTGATCTATCGCTGGCAACGACCATGGATCTTCACTCGAATTTGAGTGGCAATAAGCTTCCCCAAAGTCCCAGTATTCTTCACACTCATCCAGTGGATGTCTGATTAGTGCTTTCGGTAAATATCCAGATCCGCTACTACAGAACACTGACCACTCTAATTTGTTTTTATACAGGTAATTGAGGTCGCTGACAACGAATCTGATAGTCAAACTTGGGGCAAATTTACCGTTTGCATGGTATTAACCCCTGAACCCACGAACTACTTTCCACCATTTTGCAGCTTCCGTTTACGCTACGCGCATGCACGCTGTAGCATAAACGACAGCTTCACCAAGCAAACTACGTTGGGGGAGAGGATTTTTTTTCCAGGACATAGAATTTTCTAATTTTCAAAAATACATTATAGCACTTTTTGGGTGGAAAATTTAAAATTAGCTGAAAAAGAAATAAAACAAGAAAAGGAAAGCACTCCAAGTTGGAGTAGGGGGGGTTAATTTATCTGTTTTTTTTTTTACCTGGAACATTGGGGGCGCGAGCGGGGGGAGGGGCGGATGTGATGTTGGAGCGCGCGCGCCCCAACATCACATCCGCCCCCCCTCCGCTCGCGCCCCCAATGTAAATAGTAAAATCTTCGGAAAATGTTAAATGGTGTTCTAATTGGTAAATATCCGTGCGTTACTTACGGAAAAACGTTTAACTGCAAAAGCACCTATTAAGCCACATAAGTTCTATAATTGAATCCCCCTCCCGCAAAAAAAAGAATGAAAAACATAAAGATGTTGGGTGCTTATGTTTTTGTAAACCACATCAAAAAATACGTGAGACAAAAAAAAAAAAAGTCCCCCAATTTGTTGTACTTTTCTTTAACTGTAAGTCATTAAAAAAATGTGAGTCTGTAATTTTTTGATTGGTACGCCATGTGAGAAGGCAGTTTGCTAGGTGAAGCAAGCCGTCGTTCATGCTGCAGCGCACGCGCAAGCTGCAAAATGGTGGAAAGTTATTCGTGGGTTCGGGGGTTAATACCATGCAAACGGTAAATTTGCCCCAAGTTTGACTATCAGATTCGTTTTCAGCGACCTCAATTACCTATAAAAAAACAAATTAGAGTGGTCGGTGTTCTGTAGTAGCGGATCTGGATATTTACCGTGCTTTCTCTATTTGGTCCTTCCATCCTTTTAGGCCCTTCACAGCTATTTTGTGTGATATCAGCCGAGACTGATGCCTTTTTTCTTTTTTTTAGAGGGAGATGTACATTTTATAAAGTGTCTTCAATTTCCTTGGTTGCATGCAGTGTTCCTTCTGCCATTTTGTTTTACTTCTGTGGCAGTTTCCTTGTGGCTGGTTAGTGTTCGTAGTTTATGTGGGTTACTTATTATTATTATTATTATTATTATTGCTGCTCGTTAGAAGTAGTCACACAGGCCATAATCATCAAAGATTTCTCTTTGAAAACAAGTTGTGGGGTCCTCTGGAATCTTAGTGACAACAATTTCTCCAGATTTCCAGTACTCCCCGCCTCTTTTGATAACCTTTGCAGATGAATTTGCGTAATCGCTGCAGCCACTTACCACTGATTCATCATTGGCAGTGACCATTGGTTTTCACTGGAATTTTGATGGCAATAGGCCTCCCCAAGATCCCAGTCCTTATACTCATCCTGCGGAAGTCTGATTAGTGCTCTCTCTCTCCTCTGTCTTTTAATCCTCCTTGACCCTCACTGTTGTATATTGATTTTTATTGGAGGAGATGATATATTAAAACGTGTCATGTGTTATGTAGTGGATGTAAGATATTGTTCTTTTAACAGACAGATAATAAATGTATATATAATTTGGGTATGTTGTTTACCCAGGAGGACATGATATTGACGTATAAACTGAGTCATGTTGTATCAGACTTATCACACGGGATATTTTTACAGTTCATATATAAGAATAATAATATATGCTTCATACCTTTTTTCTTGAAGAGATCTTCTGTATTTTCCCGCTGCTCCGTGACGAACCATGAAGCGATCAGCACCATCCAATTGAGACATCTGTTCTTATTTGTGAAACCATTAAAACAACTTTTATATTTTTATAATATAAATTTATTACAGTTGTCTCAAATGGTTTTCACAGGATCTGCAGTTTGTCTACATTTTCTATTCTTACAGCTCGCTCCCTAGCTGTCTGTCCACACCTGTCTAGACGTCTGTCCACTCTGGTGGTCAATCCTCAACTCCCGGAATCTCTCCAAAACTAACTACATCACGTGTCCTCTTATGTCACCTAATTGCATGTCTCAGACCAACCTAATGTCCACAACTAGTTATTTGTTTATTCAAAACCCCAAAATAATGTTTACGTATATTTTCTATTTTCACATTCCTTTTGCGATTCACATGCCAATCATTTCTTCCCCAATTTAATTGTTTATTCTTCTAATCATAATAACTGATCCAGCGACCATCCGTCGCTCAAATCAAGTAATAAGAATACAATAACAATAATAATAATGTTTTGACCCTTGACCCCGCTTGCCACAGTTAACAGATACTATGCTATGATCACAGCCTAAAGGGTCATAACATTACATCACTTATTTGGTGAGGCGCCTGTTTATAGCAACACATGAAAGAAAAAGGGGGCAGAAGGTAGGGGCGGAGGGTAGTTAATTTACAATTATTATTATTATTATTAGTAGTAGTAGTAGTAGTAGTAGTAGTAGTAGTATCTGTTAAGTTTTCACACAAATCGTTATCAATGACTGCTCACTGGCAATAACAAGTAGTCTACAATCTCCATGACAACAAGTCTCCCCAAATTCCAGCAATCTTTGCCTCTTGCAATAAATATTGGAAATTATCTTGTTTTATCGCAACAGTCATTTACTATTTATTTTTCACGAATAATAACTGCTATGTTTCTCTTGAATTAGAGTGAGACTAAGCCACTCCAAGATTTCAATATTTTTCAATGGAGGTCAAGATGGTGCTCTTCCTCCCCAGGCTTTTCATTCTGCTTGACCTTTCACAACTATTTTGTGTGGAACAAGCCGAGAATGGTGGCAGCTAGCTCTTTTTTGGGGGTCGTGGGTGGAGGTGCAGATAATCGGATTTCTAGTAGTTTCAGTTCCATTGGACTTCTGTAAAAGAATTTTTCAGAATGAGATGATTATTTAATCACTAGGAGTTTTAACCTTGACCCTAACTCTAAGACAAGACATTATCAGCGATTGCTCACCAACAATAACAAATGGTATTTCCTGGGGTCTGAATGACAACAAGTATCCCTAAGTTTCCAGCATTCTTTGTCTCTTTTATAACTGCTGCAATACATGGCTACAACAGCAGTTTACCATTGATTTTTTTTTCTTTGATACTGACTGTTGGTCTTCTTTGAAATTTGGGTGGCAGTAAACCTCCTCAAGATTCCAGTACTCCCTGCACTCTCCCAGTGGAGGTTTGGTTGGTGTTCTTCCTCCTTGGTATTTTCATACACTAATCCTTCATAACCTCTTTGTATAGTACCCATCGAGGTTGGTGCATTTATGGAGAAGGAGCGATCACTTACAACAAAAAGGTGCTCTCTCTGGAATCTGAATGACAAGTTTCCCCAGATTTCCAGTACTCTCTCTTTATTTTAACCACTATTGCAAATCCCTTTGAGTTATCACAGATAATGTATTGTGATGACTGATATGATTCTAGTTAAGAGAAGGATAGACATTTTTATCTAGACTAGTGTTGGGACGATTAATCAGAATTGGGAATGGGAAAAATCAGAATTTTGGAGTGGGTATCAGAATTGGAAAAATGTGAGCCAAATTTCCTATTCCAAAAACGATTTTTTTACTTAGTTTTCATTCATTTTTTTATTTTTTTAAATTTAATTTTCCGTTGTTGTCATATGTGAGGAATAGAGATGAAAATCTCTCCAATTTATCAACATCTCGGATGTGATACTTAAAGAGAAAAGATTAAAAAGTTTGTCAAATTGAAAAGAAAATGGTAGTATTTAAAAGTAGATGACTACTTTCTGCTACCACCCCAATCGAATTCTACATTTTAAGTAATTTTAGAATTAAAATCAGAAATTGTATTGGAATCAGAATAAAGAACAGGATCCGTAATTGCAGTGGAATCAGGAAAAATGTTGGAATCGTACCTACACTACTCTAGAACAAAGTGGACTAACGACCGTTATTTTACCCACGCTTTTGATGACCTTGTGTCTAATTCTTACAGAATGTAAATTTTTATATTTTGTGCAAATAACATATCTAAGCTGATCCAAATAATTGTACCATGATGATTCGCAAGTCTCGACTCGTTTTAAATATGAATAGTACAACTGCTTGTTATTGTGAACTCTTTTATTAACACTTGAGTTTCACTGGATTAACATCTAGAAAACCACAGCTATTCATATACAGCCATGGTCCAAATTATGGAGCACCAATGAAAAATCGAAATTATGATTCAAATGTATATATTTAAAGGTTAAGAAAAGTAAACATTAAAAAATCTATTTAAACAACAATCAATATTTGACATGTCCTCCTTTTGCCTTTATAACAGCTTTTATTCATTTTTACATTTTATTGGCTAAATTGTTGCAGGTGGTAGGATCTATTTTCTGCCACTCTTTATGAAGTTTGGCCTCTAATTCTTTTTTGATGAACATTTAGGCATTCTCACTCTTTTCCCGAAATGGTACCTCAAAGTTTCTATGGGATTTAGGTCTGGGGATTAAGGGGGTCACTTCATCACTGTAATCCTTTTTTTCTCAAACCAACTCATTGAAACTTTTGATGTATGGCGTGGGAAATTATCTTGTTGGAAAATTACATCACTAAATATTTTTTAATATATTAAATATTTTAGTCAAAGAAGTTTGGTAAACCTTTTCCGGCATGTTAGTATAAATTGTGGAGTTCATTCTGCCTTCACACGTCTTCACATGCCTTCACAGTACCTAAAAAAGTTATGTAGCCCCAGATCATTACGCTTCCTCCTCCAAATTTGACAGTTGGAACCACACAATCAGAATAAAATGCTTCTCCTTTCCTACGGCGAATATAAACCGCTCCAGGGGTGCCAAAAATCTGATGAAAATAATTAGAATTTGCTACAATTTTTGAATAGATGTTATGGATGTGTATTCATATAAAAAATTCAATTGTTCCTTTCAAAGTTTAGGAAATAGAAGCTGTTAACTTACCTAAAAGTTACTTTCGTCAGACCGAACAATTTTGGCCCAATCATCAAGTGTCCAATTTTTATGTTTTTTTTTTTTGGTTAAAAACATTAATGTCTTCACCTTCAATTGGGCACTTTTCAACGAGGGGGGGGGGCGCTTTTTTCGCCGATATATTCGAAAGTCATCATCTCCTTTCGATTGTCTAGCCTTAATTTAAAGAAATGTTACTTCCAGTTTGGCGGTAGTCGTAACAGCATAGACGTCAGGTTTTTTCCCCATTCTTTTATTCTTTTCCTCCTTTGCGGTACGGGTTCGAGCCTGCCTTCCTACTACCACTTCTTTTTTTTTTTTGCTCAACATACACATTCAAACACATATATATACGTTAATGTAAAAGGAAAAGAGAAAGTTCAATTCCACAGAAGGAGACTTATCCGGATAATGCCAAGCTCAACAATTATTATTGGAGCTTATACAAGAGTATGAAATGGAGACACAAAACTATATATTGGTAGATATAGAATCGATCATTTATTGAATAATGGAATACAGGCAAAATTTGGGGGATATAATGGACTCTTTATGCCAGGGCATTTCGAAGCCTAATGCTTCTCATCAGAAGAGTGGAGAAGGTGCTAGATAGCATGGGGATGATGCGGCGTCTAGCGTATGGTTCATTAGGGACGAAAAAGATTAATTAGCACACAATGCAACGAGAATATAACCTAAACAATATAAAACCTAGGCCCAATGAAAAAATAGCTTAGAAACCCCTTCCCAGGGCTAAAGACTTAAAACCTAAATTTAGAACCATCTAACCACCACCCCTAAACCCCACTGGTGAGCCCGCCCCCTAAATAAGCAATTATTTAAAAACCAGCGCATTTGGTCTCCACGATTAGAATTACACTATGCCTTCCATCCCAGTATTATTTACATTAAAACTTTTAAATGTACCGAAAATATAACCTAAGAAAAGCCCCCCCCCCCGATTCAATCCAACCCACCCCCGTCACCCATATAGACATATTCCCATCTCTATCCTACCCCCTCCGACGACCAGCCAAGCGCGTTCCCAACCGCTTACAAGCAAACAAGTGTATTTTCCAATTTCCTTCTAGATTCCACTTCCTACTGATAATATAACTTAGATTTGAACACAGTTGAACCAGTCAAGTTTCGGGTAATTTCCATCACAAGAGTCTCCGTTGAAAAAATAGTTTTTTGCCATCCAAATTAGGAGGAAGAAGAAATAATAGTTCGAAACAAAACAAATGTATAAGGTTGCGACACTGGACAGACTAATGTTTTTAACAAATGGTCGGACTAGTTTCTTTTGTGGAAAGCAACTATTTATTAAGTCGCCTGACGGGGACTTATGGTTTTAATCAACTATCTGTCTGAAACGTAAGCGTGTGAGAGAGAGAGAGAGAGAGAGAGAGAGAGAGAGAGAGAGAGAGAGAGACAGACAGACAGACAGACAGACAGACAGACAGAGAAAGAGATAAAAAGTTGTTTTTTTTTTTTTTTCAAATTTGAAGGATGTTAAAAATATTAAAACCTTAAAATAATCTCGTTTTGCATTTGTTTCAGTGTTTACTATTTATTTTATTTTTTATTTATTTTATTTTTTTATTTACTTTATTCTTTCTTTATTTTATTTTTTTATTTATTTTATTTTTTATTTATTTTATTTTTTATTTATTTTATTTATTATTTATTTTATTTTTTATTTATTTTATTTTTTATTTATTTTATTCTTTCTTTATTTTATTTTTTATTTATTTTATTTTTTATTTATTTTATTTTTTATTTATTTTTTTTATTCATTTTATTTTATTTATTTTATTTTTTATTTATTTTATTTTTTATTTATTTTTTTTATTCATTTTATTTTATTTATTTTATTTTTTTTATTTATTTTATTTTTTATTTATTTTATTTTTTATTTATTTTATGTTTTATTTATTTTTTTTTATTTTTTTATTTTTTATTTATTTTATTTTTTATTTATTTTATTTTTTATTTATTTTATTTTTTATTTATTTTATTTTTTATTTATTTTATTTTTTATTTATTTTATTTTTTATTTATTTTATTTTTTATTTATTTTATTTTTTATTTATTTTATTTATTATTTATTTTATTTATTATTTATTTTATTTTTTATTTATTTTATTTATTATTTATTTTATTTATTATTTATTTTTTTTTATTTATTTTATTTTTTTTATTTATTTTATTTTTTATTTATTTTATTTTTTATTTATTTTATTTTTTATTTATTTTATTTTTCATTTATTTTATTTTATTTATTTTATTTTTTATTTATTTTATTTTTTATTTATTTTATTTTGTATTTATTTTATTTATTATTTATTTTATTTTTTAATTATTTTTTAATTCATTTTATTTTATTTATTTTATTTTTTATTTATTTTATTTTTTATTTATTTTATTTTTTATTTATTTATTTTATTTTTTATTTATTTTTTATTTATTTATTTTATTTTTTATTTATTTATTTTTTTCTTGGTGGTTTTCAAATCGTAAACTGCTTTGGCCATTTCCAGTTTATTCTGTAAATCATAACCAGAGGGATTCAAGTCAATATGGGCCATCTTCTAAAGAAGCACCTCTTTTCTTTCTTTTTCTTTAAAAAAAAGAAGTTTTTAAGTTTACACTTCTAAATGTTTCTCTCTTAATCTTGCAGAAAACCTATTTGTAATTTTTTATTTTATCCCATGAAAAAGTATAATAAACAAATGTTGCTAGATTATCAATATTTGACTTTTCAAATGGAACGAGTCACCCTCAATTTGGCATCATAGTTAGTGTTCGATAATAAGTCAGGTGTAAAGAGATGCAGGGTTCAATCCTCTCTTGGTCATACCAAAGATTCAAACACTCAGTATTATAAGATGAAGATAAAGGGTAAGTGGAGTAGTCCTGGGAAAAGGAGTAGTGCCCTCTCTTACATTTTGGCAGAGTAGCTAATTAAAAGGGAGCCTACGGGTTGCCCCTGACTATAGTTAACCACTTTACTTATTTTTTTACTTTACAACCCTTTAAGATGCTCAGATGAAATTGAAATTTAAAGGATCAACCAATGAAAACTGATACGGGGGCACACGTGTAGATATCTTTTGCTATATGTATCACAGAAGAGACGTTGTGAGCCTGTCTCTGCTTTATCATTATTTTCATGGCAAGTGCTCATCTGAGCTCCAATCTATGGTCCCCCCACCCCTGTCCTGACTTTCACAAAAAAACGCTCGTCTAGCTGAAACCACTATCAATAATTTCCCCCACTCTTTATCTGTGCCTAAACCTAAACGTACATTCCATGAAAAAAGCTTCCTTCTTAGAACTGCCCGCCTGTGGAACTCTGTTCCGTTTTTCTGCTTTTCAACTGACTACAATATAGTTGTCTTCAAGTCCAATGTGAACAAATTCTTAAGTAATCCAATTTACCAAATTTCCACTACTAAATATAACTACAACATGTTCCCCTTAACCGCTGTACACTCATTAACCTTTATCCTCGAGTGGCCTCGAGGCCTTGATAAGTGGTGACTTTGTAAAAAAAAAAAAAAAATGTCCAGTGTCGCGACCTTGTAAATTTATTTCTATTATTAAATATATATCTTGCTC